>NC_090182.1:46629188-46656688 GCF_024679245.1 Pseudorasbora parva
TACTTTTACTTGTCTAGATCTACTTTGTTCAGCTCCAAAACCTTTTGAATGCTTCATGCACATTTTCTGTATTCATATATTTATTATTATATATTATAGATTTGTATTATTGTGTATGTGCACGTAGTTGCACATATCAGTTATTGTTACAGTTGAAAATGTTACGGGCAATGAAGAAAATTCTGCTGATTCATTAATGAAGAAGTTTGGATTTAAATTCAGAAATGTTTACTCACAGCTGTGCGTGTGTGTGTGTGTGTTTGAGAAAGAGGGAAAAATAGGCGAGAGCGAGAGATAGACGGAAAGGTGATCTGGTTTTTCTCCTGGCCTGAATGTCTGTCAGTGCTTGAGTGTGATGTGACTGCAGTGAGAGCCAGTGTCCTCTGTCACCACACACACACACCCTATCCCTAAACCTACATATCACAGAAACATTCAGAACAACAGATTTAAATAAAAACATGTTTTGGCCGATTTATAAGCCTTTTTAACTAGTGAGGACCAGTCCAATGTCAAACTAGTGGGTCATTTTCATGTTTTGCTATATAAGTGCACAAGTATTGCCAAACAAGGAACACACACACACACACACACACACACACACACACACACACACACACACACATACTTCACATTCTCCAGATCTTTACAGCAGGTTCAGCTCCATCAGCAGGCACACAGTTTAATTAGTTCAAACATTTTAATGTGGCTGCAGAGGTTTTTCTTGCTATTTTTTTGTCTTTTCAGAGATTGATTAATTTAGTGAATCTCTCTCTCTCTCTCTCTCTCTCTCTCTCTCTCTCTCTCTCTCTCTCTCTCTCTCTCTCTCTCTCTCTCTCTCTCTCTCTCTCTCTCTCTCTCTCTCTCTCTCTCTCTCTCTGTGAGACGCCTGGAGCTTCCTCTCACTGCCGTCTCATGCGATCCGCTTCTGAACAGAAGGGGGCGCCAGACCGCTCCAGTTTAGTCCAGTTTACTTGCTTGAATCATTTATTTACAAATGAATCATTTTTTTGTTTTGTAGTGTGTGTGCTTTAAGCTTGTGTTGTGTTGCGGCCATGTGTGTTTGAGTGTATTTCTAATTCATCTTTTCTCTGATGTGTTTCTGTAAACACTGGCACCGTTCGTCATCATTATTCGAGTGTGTTCAGTTTCTCTTTTCTCCTCAGATGATTGGCTTCTGATCTCATCTCTGTTTTGGACAAGAATAGTTTTCCCTGTTTTCCATGATTTAAAAATAATAATATAATAATTATGGAATATTTCAGTTTTTATTATGAATGATTTATCCATGCACATAAATCATATAAATAGTGTTGAATCATAATAACAGGGACATCTCTTCTCTGATGATGAGGGCGGGGCAACCTGTCACTCACTTTTGAGCCATCCAATCAATTCCCCACAGACTAAATCAAGCCCCGCCCTACATTTGTTCTTGTTTGAGAAGCGTTTAACTCGATATACGGCAGCATAGAGAAGAAAAGAAGCGCAACTTCTGTTTCATGCTGACTTAATGTAAATCTTATTGCTCTAAAGTACTTGAACCCCATCTGATGTGAGCAGGCTTGTGTTTTTCCCTCATCACAATAATATAATTCCTGTTTCTCGATGAACTCTGAGATGATCAGATGTTTGTGATGTGTTATTATTTCACAGAGCTTTTATTGTTGCTGGTGAATATCATTGAGTACCGTAACTAAAGCTAAATAACTGCACTTTCATTATGACAAATGATGGAAAATTAGGCAACCGTTGTCATTTAAGCTTAAAGGTTTTGCCGGATTCCCATCTGGTGTACAAACATTAGTAAATATAGGACATGCAGTGTAGTTGTGAAATGATTTCGATGCGCTTCGATCACATAATCCCAATATGTGTGAGTGTGTGTGAGAGTGTGAGTGTGTGTGTCTCTCTGTGTGTGTATAATGCCATGGGTATGACACAGGTATTACAGGAGAGGGTGAAATATGAGGACATTACCCATGGCCCCACTTTTCAAAAGGCTTATAAATCACACAGGAGGAGTTTTTATGAGAAAGGAAAAATGCAGAATGTTTCCTGTGATGGGTAGGTTTAGGGGCAGTGTGTGTGTGTGTGTGTGTGTGTGTGTGTGTGTGTGTGTGATGGGTAGGTTTAGGGGCAGTGTAAGGGGATAGAAAATACGGTTTGTACAGTATAAAAACCATTACGCCTATGGAGAGTCCCCACAATTCACAAAAACAAACGTGTGTGTGCGAGAGTGTGCATGCGTGTGTGTAGCTCCTTTTCCACGGTAGCAAAAAGAAGCGAGTGTGTGGAGCCCCGGGGGACGCGGCTCAGTGCGGGGAACAGGTAACCGGATCCGCGGAGGGAAGATAGGAGGAACGGAGCGGAGGAGGAGAAGAGAAGAGAGGAGAAGAAAAGAAGAGAGGAGGAATCTGGTGTATCCGGCAGAAAGATCCTGACAAGTATCAAACTTCAAGCAGCCTAACGGTGTCCGATTCCAGCAAACATCAGAGGACTCATTAAACCCTCCTCTGCAGTCGGATTGGAGGAGAGCAGGCCATCAGTCACTAATACACACACTCCACAACATACCAAGAGCTTCTCTGGAGACGTGTGTGTGTTGCATAAAGAAAATGCATGTTAATTCATCTCATCATAACTATAGTTCACTTGTAAATAACTGAAGATATTAAAGGACAACTCCGGTGAGAAATGCCCCTCGGGGTAATTAACAGATGGTTAGCGAGTAGATCGTTCTCTGCGATGCGTTTTCATCGAATGTAAAGAGTTTTATCTCTAAAAACAGATTAACGCGAGTGTATGGGGCACAGGGTAAGTGAAAATGAAATCGCTAGTTAATACCACTAACAAGGCTCAAAATAGCCTCACACTAACACGGCAGCATAATGAGGGTACCTACATGCAAACCGCAGCATTGAGAACTTTATAAGAGTACAGACAGTTTAATAAGAAGACACTTTATAAAGACAGTACTAGGGATGAAACGATTACCGGTTTCACGATAAACCGTTAAATTAAATTAGTCATATTGTTTAAAATTGTATTATCATTAAAACCATCAGTGATTATCACGATTTTGAGAATTCGCAGTAAATCCTATCCCGTCTGGTGCTGGCGCGCGCCGAAGAAATGACAGCACCGGGAGATTTTCCAGCCTTCGAAAAGGACCAAATCTGAGGTGTGGCCATGTTTTGGCTTTAACTAAAGTCCTGAGGGAATATGAATCGTAGATGCTCTGGTCACCCTGCAGCAGAACATGCCAGAAGAAAGTCGCTGTAATGGGGGAAACACTTCAAATCTGCGAAGGTTTGTGAACACAAGGCAAGTGGACTTCGACCTCAATACCAAACCTACGTCTGGGAAATAATAACGTGAAGCTTCAGCCAAAGACGAACGACTAGGGTGACATTTAAAGGGATAGTTCACTTTAAAATGGAAGTTCTGCCATCCTTTACTCCCTCAAGTTGTTCCAAACCTGTATGAGTTTCTTTCTTCAGCTGAACACAAGGGAAGATATTTTGAAGAATGTCAGCAACCAATTAGTTAACTGGAGCCATTGACTTCCATAGGAAAAAAAAATACTATGGAAGTAGTAAAGGATGACAGAATTTTCATTTTAAAGGGAATTATCTCTTTAAGGCATAATAATCGGGGCTTGACATTAACACCCGCCGTTTGTTTGGTGTATTCCGGCTGTGGCGTGTAACACACTCACGTCGCTGTTGCATTACACGTTTAGACAGCAGCCATCTTGGAAAACAAGACGAGTCGAGCCACGAACGTCCGTTGATACTTTTGATCAAAATGAAGCGAGTTTGTGCTGAACGCGAGCAATGGAGGCAGAAAAATAACCCCATTTTTTTCTTGTTTCAGTTTTTTAATAAAAAATGTTTTGTATAGTTTTGTTAATATTTTGTATTAGATTTTATTCTTGGTTTTAGTTTTCATTTTTGTCAAATTTTTTTAAAGCTTTTGTCGTTATTTTGTTAAATATTGCTTTAAAGTTTTGATTTTATTCAATTTCATGTTAATTTTAGTTTAGTTTTTAGTAATTTTGTTTTATGCTGGTGTCATTTTATTCGTTTTTTCTTTTGTTAAAATTTTGCTATTTAGGTTTAATTTATGTTTATTGTATTTTTTTGTTAGTTTTAATTTAAGCAACTTTTATTTTAGTAAAATTTTTAGTAATTTTGTTTTATGCTATTGTCATTTTATTATCTTTTTTAAACATTAAACAGTTTTTTTTCTGTTAATTTTAGTTATATTTTTAGTCATGCTGTTTTATTTAGTCATTTTATTTTTGTTATTTAGGATGAATTTATTTCCAGTTAACAATGTTAGTGCTCAACTGATATTTTGGTTCAGTTTGTTTTTCAGCGAATATTTCGGGTTTGTTATTTCCGCTCGGCTTCGGTCTCAGTTGGGGATAATATTAATAACCGTCTTGTTTTACTCGTACCTCACTGGTCTTCTCGTCTGCAGTAACTGTATCTGGACGTAAGAGTCTTTGTGTGTGTGTTTCTCGGCCGTTGTGTAATCGGGAGTTGTTGTGTAATTTTCAACTTGAGCGACGGTTGAAAACATTCCCTTTGCGTTCAGCTGAACGGAACTGGATTTAGATGACACAAAAGATCAGCCAACGCACACACACACACGGCGCTTCCGACGCTCGGCTTAGTGCTTTAGAGAGAGAGAGGGCAGGAAATGAAGGCTCTTTGTGAGCTGATATCTGGCAGGGATTTCCAGCATGTGCAGTCTTGCCTTTTGGCTGGCTCAGACCACCAGAACTCCAGCTCAGGAAATCTCCCTCCCCAGCGCTAGTCCTTGAAGATTAAACCCTTCGCTCTCTTTTCCCTCGCGCTCCGCTTTTCACAAAGCCATTTCTCGCAGTGGATCAAGAAATCGCACACATTCCAGGAGGATGTTGAAAGAACGTCTGCATTGTGAAGGAATTCTCTCCATTTATTGACCATAAACGCGTCGTATTGATCGGTTCACTTCAAAAAATGACCCAAGAGCATGTTTAAATCAAGATTCAATTACTTAAGAAGCATAATTGCTTCATTATTACTGAAAAGTTGACTAAAATGAAGTGAGTTTGTGCTTAAAACAAGAATATATATCTGCCAGATATTCAGAAAAGGTCAGAAAAATAATCTTCATTCAGAGAGAAAACAATATGACGACTCCATTTGTTCTTGTTTTAAACACAAAATCAGTCATTTTTTCAATAATATCTTCAGTCATTGTTCTCCTCCAGTAAATGTGTCTTGGTTTATGAATGTTAAGATATTTATGCTGGACAACAAAACAGGACAGAAACACTGAGGAAGACGATGATTTTTATTGGTGCTTCCATCCAATGCTTTTATTCAATGCAATATCCCAAAATGTGCATGACAATAGGTGGATATACTGCAAAAAATGCTCTTCTTACTTTAAAACAAGAAGTATTTACTAGACAAGCAAAAGTAATTGTCTTGTTTTGGGGAAAAATAACTCAAAATGAAGAGAGTTTTTGCTTAAAATAAGATAAATAATCTGCCAATGGGGTGAGAAAAATAATCTTAATTCAAACAGAAAACAAGATTATTTTTCTCACCCCATTGGCAGATTATTTATCTTATTTTAAGCAAAAACTCTCTTCATTTTGAGTTATTTTCCCCAAAACAAGACAATAATTTGTACTTGTCTAGTAAATGTTTCTTAATGTAAGAATATTTAGATATTTAGATAAGTAAGAGAAGCGTTTTTTGCAGTGTGGAAACACAGCTGCTATTTTCCTGTGAAGCTGCTTTAATCTGTATTGCACAAAGCTCTGTATACCGTAAATAATGTGACTTGTCTTCAGCGGAGGCTTTTAAAGCTCATCATGCTGTTAACATGCTAATTGATGTTAAAACCTACAAAATGAAATAATAATAAACCAGTGTAGCTCGGTAAGAGGGAAGCAACCCAACACCGAACCCCCAACACACCCCAGTAACAGATGGAGCGAGTCATAAATCTGCCCCTCGCAGCCCACCGGGGGCAGTTATCCCTAATAATACCCCCATTGTTTGCCCCGGGATCCTCCGTCCTCCCCCTCGGCCTCCAGACAGCACATTAAACCCTCTTACAGGTGGATTAGAGGAAGCTCTGCGGACGAAAGCTTCTCGCAGTCGAGCTGTGAAAGAGACACTTTCTCCCTTCAGAAGCAGCCAAACGCTCCTCAGCGGAGAACAAACAGGCATTCATGGACGTGTAGCTGTATCTGCGTGACACACACACACACACAGACGCGCACACAGAGATTTAAGCCCAAAGTATACTTGTGCCGAGATCACACTGCACGATTTTAGCTCGCAGAAATCAGAGGCAGATCGGTGCAAAAGACGCGATCGGAGACAACATGACATCATGACTTCGCGTAAACAAACATGCTACTTCCTAAAGCCAAGTGGCGTGTTATCTGTATGCATTTTGAGCTATCCGTGTGTATGTGTATGTTTCTTGTGATGGGTAGCTTTAGGGGCTGTGTGTGTGTGTGTGTGTGTGTGTGTGTGTGTGTGTGTGCGTGTGTGTGTGTGTGTGTGTGAGATGGGTAGGTTTAGGGGAAGGAGCTAGTGGGATAGAATGAAACAGCGTTGATAAACACGCTAAAAAGCGATTATGCGTCTTGATAGTGCACCAGAATGGCATATGAATTGGTGTGTCATACCTACGCCATTTCATGAGATCAGTCTGTCAGAGAGAATATTTGGCATGCTGAATATCTGGACCTGCCGGCGATTCAGTATCCTGCTGTGTGAAATGTGTTCTGACTGAACGCCAAACATGCGTTATTACTTCTGAATGAGTACTGAATCTCCTGATCAAAACACAGGCGAAGAAGACGCAGAAACAAACGAAGCGAGCAGGAAAGCAAGCTTACCCATATTCAAGTGTTGATAAAAAAGGAATGCGTGAAGCTAGAATAAAAAGTTAGCTTTTTCTTTTGATATATTGCATGCTTAGGCATTCTTAAAACAAAATATTCTATGGGCTATTAAACTTTTACATTTTTGTGAAAATGATCAAAAACCCTGGCGGTGGCTGGCAACTAAAAATAAAAAACCGCTGGCGGGGAAAGAGTTCATAGATATATTTACAATTTCTTACTTAGTCATTGTGTCTTGTTTCTAGTCTAAATATCTAACAATTCTTAAATCAAGATGTATTTACTAGATCAGTAAAACGACATTAGATATTTTTTCTTGTTTTGTTGAAAATAAAATCAAAATGAAGAGAGTTTTTGCTTAAAACAGGCAAAATGATCTGCCAATGAGGTGAGAAAAATAATCTGATTTCTGATTGAAATCATGTTTCCAAACAGAAACTTGCAAACATATCGAGATATATATCAAATATCGTAAATTTTTTGACAAAATCGAGATATAAAATGTTTTACATATCGCCCAGCCCTAACTACAACCAAACTTCTTTAAAGAATGAACATCAGCGGAACTGTCTAATATGACAGAAACCATCGTTGGAAAAAAAATGTGTTTGAAGTGTATTATGATTGTATAGTTTGTCTTCACTACATTATTAGGAACACACACTAATACTGTGTTTGACCCTTTCGCCTTCAGGACTGCCTTAATTCTCCGTGGCATTGATCAACAAGCTGCTGAAAGCATTCTTTAGAAATGTTGGCCCATATTGATAGGAGAGCATCTTGCAGTTGATGGAGATTTGTGGGATGCACATCCAGAAGCTCCCGTTCCACCACATCCCAAAGATGCTCTATTGGGTTGAGATCTGGAGACTGTGGCGGCCATTTTAGTACAGTACACCTCTTTTTCCTGTTTGTAGTGGAGATGAGTGGTACCCGGTGGGGTCTTCTGCTGTTGTAGCCCATCCGCCTCAAGATTGTGTGTGTTGTGGCTTCACAAATGCTTTTCTGCATACCTCGGTTGTAACGAGTGGTTATTTCAGTCAAAGTTGCTCTTCTATCAGCTTGAATCAGTCGGCCCATTCTCCTCTGACCTCGAGCATCAACAAGGCATTTTCTCCCACAGGACTGCTGCATACTGGATGCTCTTCCCTTTTCACACCATTCTTTGTAAAGCCTAGAAATGGTTGTGTGTGTAAATCCCAGTAACTGAGCAGATTGTGAAATACTCAGACCGGCCCGTCTGGCACCAACAACCAAGCCACGCTCAAAACGGCTTAAATCACCTTTCTTTCCCATTCTGACATTCAGTTTGGAGTTCAGGAGATTGTCTTGACCAGGACCACACCCCTAAATGCACTGAAGCAACTGCCATGTGATTGGTTGATTAGTGTATGTCCCATTAGATTACATGGTTAGTGCGGTGTTTATGAGCTAGGATCAGCCACCAGGTGGCGATAGAGTCGCTCTGGCTTCACTTTTCAGGACTCGTGCGGCACACTTGGTGCCAACTAACGCCGACAAGGGAAACTGGTCTGACAAAACCTAAAGAAATGTCTGTTGACACAGTGAAATGCTCACTTTATAAATCAGTTCAATTGAATCATTTTCATCAGAACGACTCTTCATGTGCTCTCTCTCTCTCTCTCTCTCTCTCTCTCTCTCTCTCTCTCTCTCAGTCCTCTGGCTGGCCTGTCTTTCCTTTGGCTCGTTCTCTCTGCTTCCTTCCTGTGTTAATTGCTCCCCTGTCTCAGCGAGGGACGAGGCTGCCAGCGCGGCTCATTGGATGAACATTCATTATGTGCTCAGTAATTGTAAACAGACACACACACACACACACACACACACACACACACACACACACACACACACACACACACACACACAGTTTGCGTCTGCCATAATATCATTATTTCATCTCTATACGCTGCAAAAAATGATGAGTCATTGTTCTTCTCCAGTAAATGTGTCTTGATTATGAATGTTTAGATATTTGTGCTGGACAACAGAAACGCTGAGGAAGACGATGATTTACTGCAGTGTGTTGTGTTTTTATCAGGATGTAAATGTTTAGTCGTGTGGAGTTTATACGTTACATCGCACCGAGAAAGTAACTCGTTGATGGAAAGGCTGCAGTATTAGTTAGTAGTGTTGCTACTTTTATTTAGTATTGAGTACCAGATCTGCTGAAATTACCTGAGAAGACCATCTGTCGTGTCTCTCGGTCTGTGAAGTTCTTTGATGAGCAGTTACAGTAAACGTGTGTGTGTGTGTGTGTGTGTGTGTTAAATTCTTCTGTTGCCAAGTGATACTTTGTAATGGCTCATATGAACACTATTTACTGCTGTGTCGTGGGTGGCAGGAAGACACGCACACACACACACACACACACTAAAGAATAAACAAACACTGGCATTCTGCACACATGGCTCCCAAATATCAATTTATTACTATGTTTCGATCTGAAGGTCGTCTTCTGGCCAGGAAGTCACAAAAAAACACAAACAATCACAAACACATTACACACAAGCACACTCAAAAACACACACAATACACACACATGCACTGAAACACACACTCTAACACACTTACACACAATACACACACACTCTCATACACATGCTCTCACACATGCTATCTCTCTCTCTGACACACACAAACAATCACACCCACATGCATGGAAACACACACACTCACACATGCTCTCACACACAAACACACTCACACACAACACACACTCATACACGCGCGCACACATGCTCTCACACAGAAACACTCTCAAACACACACACACACTCAAACACACAGGCACAAACACACACAGTCACACATGCTCTTAAACACGCTTACACACTCACATTATCACACACATGCATGGAAACACACATACACACACACACACACTCACACATGCTCTCACACACACAAACACACTCTCATACACACACTCACACATGCTCTCACACAGAAACACTCTCAAACACACACAGTCACACATGCTCTCACACACTCAAACACTTACACACAATCACACACACATTACACACAATCGCTCATTAAAAAACACAATACACACACATGCACTGAAACACACACATGCTCTCTCATACTTGCACACAGAAACACACTCTCATACACACATGCGCGCACACACACAGAAACACTCTCAAACACACACACACTCAGAACACACAGGCACAAACACACACACTCAAAAACCCTCACATACACACAGGCACAAACACACACTCGCATATACACTCACACTCTCATAAACACACACAAATGCTCTCACACAGGACACACTCTCAAAAACACACACATAATACACACACACAGGACACACACTCTCTCTCACACACACACACACACACAAACAATCACACATACAATCACATTTAATAACACACAATACACACACATGCACTAAAACTCACACATGCTTTCACACACAGAAACACAGTCACACACAACACGCATAACACAAACACACGCTCATAAACACACACACACACGCTCACACAGAAACACACACACACTCAAACACACAGGCACACTCAAAAACCCTCACATACACACACAGGCACAAATACACACACACACACACAGACACAGCTATTTTGAATTGTGATAATATTTCAGGAGTTTAGCATTTGTACTGTAATAAGAACTAAATGCAGTCTTGCTGAGCAGAAGGTCCTCTTTCCTCAGTCTCCGTTCCTCAAATGTGTGTGTGGTTTGGGACGAGAGCGCGAGGTTAGACTGCCCTAACCCGGGACAGATGTAAAACACAGCAGGCCGGACACCAGAGCTCATCTCTTGTGGACAGCCACAAAATTTGTCCCTTTTGCAGCGCGGTAATGTTTGGAGCTAAGAAAAGACGCGGCGCTTCCCCTCAGCCCTGATTACAGCCTTCACTTCCCCAAACACAAACACAGGCCTGGAAAAACCAGAGACCAATTAGACCAGCGGAAGCCACTAATGAAGAGCTCCCAATTCACCCGGCTCCGGCACAGGCTTTCCTCAGCCCTAAACACACACAGGGCGGAGAGATGAAGAAGAAGAAGAAGACGAGGATGATGAGGATCAAGAAGACGATGAAGAAGAAGAAAAAGACGACGAAGAAGATGATGATGATGAAGAAGACGATGAAGATGATGATGATGAAGAAGACGCTGATGATGAAGATGATGATGATGAAGAAGACGCTGATGATGATGATGATGATGATGATGAAGAAGATTGATGATGGGGATGATGAAGATGAGGATGAAGAAGATTGATGATGGGGATGATGAAGATGAGGATGAAGAAGATTGATGATGAAGACGATGATGGTGATGATGATGAAGATGATGAAGACGCTGATGATGATGATGAAGATTGATGATGAGTATGATGATGATGATGAAGAAGATTGATGATGATGAAGAAGATGATGATGATGAAGACAATGATGGTGATGATGAAGAAGATTGATGATGGTGAAGATGAGGATGATGAAGATGATTGATGATGACGATCATGATGATGATGATGATGATGATGATTATAAAGATGATGATGATGATGATGATGAAGATGATGATGATTATAAAGATGATGAAGATGATGATGATGAAGAAGATGATGATGATGAAGAAGATTGATGATGGTGAAGATGAGGATGATGATGAAGAAGATGATGATGATGATGAAGACTGATGGTGATGATGAAGAAGATTGATGATGGTGAAGATGAGGATGATGAAGATGATTGATGATGACGATCATGATGATGATGATGATGATTATAAAGATGATGATGATGATGATGATGAAGACGATGATGGTGATGATGAAGATGATGATGAAGAAGATGATGATGGTGATGATGAAGAAGATTGATGATGGTGAAGATGAGGATGATGAAGATGATTGATGATGATGATGACGATGATGATGATGACGATGATGATGATGAAGATGATGATGATGAAGAAGATGATGATGATGATGAAGACGATGATGGTGATGATGAAGATGATGATGATGATGATGATGATGATGATGAGGAAATGCTCCACACTCGTCTGTCCCTCGGGGGGCTTCTGCTCTGAGAAATGTGTTTAATGGTGCCCTAGAATGAAACATCGAAATAATAAGAGTTCAGCACATGGACATCACATACTGTGAGTCTCAAACACCATTGCCTCCTCCTTCTTATGTAAATCTCGTAAATCAAAAACACCACGGAAAAAAAAGTGCATCTCAAGATAAACCCAACCGTGACGCAAGCGTTGGGGATCATTTATAAACACGCCCCCAACATCTGCATCTGTCCAAACATGTTCATTATCAGGCGGAACTGACGGAGCGAATCATCAGGACTGCAGATGAAGACACTGGAGGAGCAAACACTGTAGATCATGGACACACACGTCATGATCCATGGGCAGGGGACGGGAGGACTTTTCATATGTCAGCAGTCATGGTTGGGGTTTATTATAATCGGATACCACAACAATTTAATTCAAGATCGTTCGTTTGTTCGGCCCATTTCAAGCAAGCTTCGCTCAGCGTCTTAAACTGAAGAAAGTGGCGACTGTATTCCTGCAAGCAGTGAGCTGCGATTTATCCACTTATTGACTTTCTGATTAAACTGAAAGTTTCTTAGAGAGACAGCATTGTCTAGATAACGTGAGATGCTAGTACAGTAACAATAGGAAACTCCAAGTACCATACCAAACTAAATAGTGTGTCTAATGACAAAGGGGAATATTATTACAAAATACAACCGTAGATACTTTGCTTAGATCGTTCACTCGATCCTTCTAGCAAACGTCACCTTTCCCACCATATAAGTTAAAACGACAGTCATTTGACAAGGCTATTCATTTTGTAAAAATATAAGTTATATATTCATATTTTTGAGAACTACAGTAGGCCTGTGATGTTTCCGCATGCTTGTTCAGAGTACATCACAGTCACAGCGTAACGTTAGCCTATATCGTGACTAACGTTAGATAAACATGCAATATCGTTTATGAATAAAGACGAGTCTAAAATGTAGACTGAACGACAGTGGCGGCGCCAGGGGGGGGCTAGGTGGTGCTGCAGCTCCCCCTATATTAGTCATAGCACCTGCCCAGCACCCCCAAGAAATGTCTGTAATTTTTTATATTCATATTTTAAAGTCATGTTTGAATATTCTCTCATGTTTTTAAAATAGGAATTAAATAATAATTTAAAATTATATTTTAGTCTTAAATAACATGAGGCCCAAACAGGTGATCATCTTTAGCCAATGGGCTCGGCGCCCGCGAACCTCTGAGCATGTTTTTGATAGCGAGTTTTAGCAAAGTAAAATAACGTTACACCAAAATGGATCGTTTTTTGCTCCCTAAACGTCCACGTTCTGAGTCATATCCTGAAACGAGAAACGAGACTGTGAAGGTGCAGACACAACACTCGTCATCACAGAGCCTCAAGAACAAGAAAATTCTTAAAGACAGAGAATCGGCGGGGGCGGTTTTCATTGAGGATGCTAACGTTACAGTCAGTCAGTGTTGCCAACTCTCACGAGATAAATAATCAACTGCAGCTTCAAAAACAAGCCCAATATTAATATATTATTAATTATTATCAATATAATTTATGATCAACAATTTATCAATGGACTGCATTTATATAGCGCTTTTATCCAAAGCGCTTTACATTTTTGCCTCACATTCACCCATTCATACACCGACGGCGATGTCAGCCATGTAAGGCGCCATCCAGCTCGTCGGGAGCAGCTGGGGTTAGGTGTCCTGCTCATGGACACTTCGACACTTGGTCAGGTGGAACCGGGGATTGAACCACCAACCTTTCGGTTTGTAGACAACCTACATGAACCACTGAGCCACTGCCGCCCCCATTTTTATTCAATATCAATAAATGAGCCTGCTATTAAATTGAAACCTTTCAGAGTTTGAAAAGCAAAAACAGATGTGATATTACAAAATTATTCAAATTGCAATAAAGGCTGTGAACAGAAGAGGTTTGGAGATGGAAAAAGTGATGTGAAGGCTAATGGTAACCCATAGTCGGAGTTAGTGCACACATTAGCAGTGGTGAACATGCACACATTTTATTTTATTGTTTTATCATAGCCTGTAATAATAAATACATTGAGATTCTTTGGAATTAAAAAGTACATTATAAATCAAATCTATTATTATCATTTTTTTATCGGTAAATTAGGTGCCTCTCCTCGGTTTCCTCCGTCTCTGTACATGTCTTCTGGTTGTATTGTTTGTAAAACAAAAAATGTATTCGTCTATTTACGTCTACGAACTATCATTACGTGCATTTATAATGTCCCAGTCTATGGTCACATCACATGCCTGCACGTTGAACGCAATTTTTCTTCAATGAGGAGCGAGGCGGGATGTATGAGGACGAATTGCAGTATCGTTGCATTGAATGGCCATTAGCTGTGAGAAGACCGTGTCAGCAATGTACTGGACAAAACAGCAACTATTAAGAAACAAAGTTGCTTGTCATATTTTCCTAACAAGCAAACACATTTTAAAAAATAAGCCCAAAAAAACGCAACCCACGACTCAAGATTTTTAACACGACTTGCCCAAAAAGAAGCCTAAAGTCACTTGGCAACTATGGTTACGGTTTGAGCTGCAGGTGATATTAGCAACCATCCTCAAGAGAGCCCAGAATTATATTATATTTAATATTAATTATATTTAATATTAATTATTATTTATATATATATATATATATATATATATATATATATATATATATATATATATATATATATATATATATATATATATATATATATATATATATATATATATATATATAATAACACAAAGCACGCAAAATCAAAGCACCTTCTCTTAAGTGTTAAGCATCCCCATAGCACCTGCAACAGAAAATCTCTGGAGCCGCCACTGCTGAACGACACTAAGCAGAACATCTCAAATGGAGATTGATCAAATGCAGCTTACTTGTTTATTGGTGTTCTCAGATCATCTGTGCGCACGAGAGAGAGGAGAGAGAGAGAGAGAGAGAGAGAGAGAGAGAGAGAGAGAGAGAGCTCTCATATGGTTGCCAGATTGGACATGTCTAGGTAAAAACCGGAGTGTATAAGTGTTTCTTTTCACAGAAAAGCTCTGTTTGGGGGTGATTTAATTACTGATATCTGGCAACCGCACGGACGTGAGCTCTCTCTCGCACAGATGATCTGAAAACGCCAATAAACAAGTAGTCTGCATTTGATCAATCTCCATTTGAGATGTTCTGCTTAAAGTGTCGTTCAGTCGGTCTGTGTTCTGTCAGGACTCACGAGCCGCTTCGCTGAACTGCTGTGAGCTGCTGGAATAAGCCAATCAGAGCAGAGCTCAACATTAATATTCATGACTCTTCCAAATAAGGCGAAAACAGAGCATTACATCCTAGGGACAATTTATAGGGTTTGTAAATGGACCTGTAAAACTGTATCTGGACAAGTTTTGCTCTTAAATAAGCCACACACCCTCTGTGTAGATATCAGAGAACAATTTAACATATTGTTTCAACTCATTCTAGGGCACCTTTAATGCCGATGTTAATCAGGATATTTTAAACTCAGTTTTCTTAGTTTGTGTGAAGACTGTGTAAACCGTGCCGCAACATTCTGAAGCTTGGGGTACAGAAAGAAAGAAAGAAAGAAAGAAAGAAAGAAAGAAAGAAAGAAATTAATATTTTGTATTTGTACGTGCGTGTGTGTGTGCGTGTGTGAGAGAGTGTGTGTGTGTGTGATGGGTAGGTTCATTGGCAGGTGTCATTAATAAATGAGCTTTGGTGAGAAGAAGAGACGCTTTCACAAACATAATAAAAGCGTAAAGATTCCAAATGTTTGAACGGGTTTAGGTAACACTTTACTTGAAGGGGTGTGCATAAGACTGACATGACACCTTCATAATCATGACATGACACGTGTCATGAATATGAAGGAGTTTTTATGCATGTTTATGACAACTGTCATTAAGTGTCATTCGCTTAATTATGTCATTTTTAATGCAATGATGACATTTCGGAGTTGTCTTTATGACAACTTGACATTACCAAGACAACATAACCTGTCATAAACATGACAGCAGATTATCAAATTTAAGAAACTTACTTAGCTTATAGGGTTAACCTTAAACTGTTATGTGGTTGGTTTTGATGTTGACTGAGGCCATTATAATGTCATACATTTTTTTCAGTGGCACAAGTTTAATTTGTCATTAAAATGTAATTAGGTGTTAATACGCTGTCAAATTATTTTTTAATAACAGCATCATTAATATTTTTCAGTTCATGTTTTATTTTATTTTTTAAGTTTCCTCCACCAGCTTCAACAGAAGGTTAGATAATAGACAATTTCAAATGTCTTAAAAATATGAAAAGGAGTTCGAGAAATAAAATCAATCATTTAATTTTTAAGACCTGCCCTCTCACAGAACTGACTCTTAAAAACACAAGGCATGAATTTATACACAGGTGACCAGCACCAATTAACGCAAAAAGGGGAAAACACGTACACAAATAATGGCCATTACACAAAATAAACATATATATATATCAACATCATATACACACATAAACAAACACAGAAAAATAACACTTTGTCAAATGACTTCACTTTATAAATTATCTTCCGATGTATAAAAATAAGAGGAATAGTCTTTAGAGCCCCACCCCGAGCTGAACAAGGAATGTTTGCCGGATCCTAGGCCGGAACATTATATATAGGGCCAACGTTTCCGCCCGAACCCCTTTTGACGGTGCACCAGCACACGAGACTCCGCCATAACAAACAGACAAACAAAGAAATGGTAAGAATAAACTCAAACTATTCGTTAAAGAGTGAGCGAAAGTTTAAATAAAGTATATTAAACCCAAAATAACGTTGTTGTGAATTGTTTTTACTTACTGCAAACTAAATTGACATTAAACACCTAAACAAACTAACCTGACTGAGGCTCTGTCAACAACTGTTACAGCGTACACATTACCAGTGGTGCCGCCATAGACATCATAGGTGTATATGTCTATGCCACTCTATCAGTTTGAGTTATATTAATAGTTTTTAATGACTCTGTACAATTTCCTTTGATGCCATATTTCAGGTCAAGCTAAATATTCATGACACTGTTATAAAATAATTTGACACTTAATGACATGTTAATGACAAATTCAACTTGTACCACTGTAGTTTAGGTCAAGAAATATATTCATGACAATGTTATGAAATAATTTGACAGAGTATTGACACTTAATGACATGTAAATGACAAATTAAATTTATAAAAAAATCATGACATTATAATAGCCTAATGACAGCCAACGTCAAAACCAACCACATGACAGTTTAATAATAATAATAATAATAGATTTTATTTATAACGCACTTTTCATTCCGAAGAATCTCAAAGTGCAACAAAGGGAAAAAATAACAATACATGAATAACAAGTAAAAATGACATCTCAACATCACGCCGGACGCTGATGACGCTAGCCTGGTGCAAACTTCAGCCACCATGCAGTTCAAGCCCGAGGGAGACCAGCAGTGAGCAGCCGACACCCAGAAGAGAGAGCAGCCACAGCGAGCGACATCAAATGTCCTTCAAACCAAAACCAACCACAAATTCAAACAAAAACAGAAGAAGCGGTGAAAAAACGGCAAACAACGTCCTCTCAGTGGCTGCCAGCAATCAGCAACAGACCCAATTGTAGCTCTGACTGTTAGACTAGTCACAAACATAAGAAAATAAAATCTAAATTTAATAGTAAAGTTAACATGATTTGTGGGTGGAGAAGCGGCTAACCATGCCAGCGTCCTCTCCCCCATGTTGCCTAGCAACTAATGTAATGTAAACCCAAAAACCTAAGTAGTTTCTTAAATTTGATAATTAATCTGCTATGTCATTTCATGTCTGTTTATGACAGGTTATGTTGTCTTGGTAATGTCAAGTTGTCATGACAAAGCCACTGACAGGTTATGATGTATTGGTTTATGTCAAGTTGTCATAACAAAGACAACTCCGAAATGTCATCATTGCATTAAAAATGGCATAATTAAGCGAATGACACTTAATGACAGTTGTCATAAACATGCATAAAAACTCCTTCATATTCATGACACGTGTCATGTCATGATTATGAAGGTGTCATGTCAGTCTTATGCACACCCCTTCAAGTAAAGTGTTACCCGGGTTTATATATCTGACTATTGACGAGAAGTTTGTCCCGAAACATTTCTTTATACTCAAGACACAGAGATCATACTCATCAGTGCCACACACACACACGTTTGTTTTTGTGAAATGTGGGGACTCTCCATAGGCGTAATGGTTTTTATACTGTACAAACCGTATGTTCTATCCCCTTACACTGCCCCTAAACCTACCCATCACACACACACACACACACACACACACACACACACACACACACACACATACATACACTGCCCCTAAACCTAATATGAGGATCTGATGAATAACAAACAGTTATGATTTATTATAAATGTTCAAAACTCTGGTGCTGCTTCATATTATTGTGGAATAAAATTTATTTCATAAAAAACTTTTAGTGATCACGGACGCATGCACGCACGCACACACTCGCAGTGTTTGACGTGCTGGTTCATGTACTGAACTCCGTAAACATGTTCTGCTGTTGTGACCTCTGTTCTTCTCCTCTCTCTTCTCTTCTCTTTATTTTTCTTTTTTCTCCAATCAAGGAGGAATTATCTTCTTTCCGGAAAGCGAGTTGGCCACTAATTTTAGCCGCTCTTGATTGAGGCTGGAGGCTCAGGCTGAGGCCACATCCGCCCGACCTAGAGAAGTTAATTCTAACCAGAACACACAACATGTGTTTAGTCCTCCAGTCCAGCCTCTGTGTGTGTGTGTGTGTGTGTGTGTGTGTGTGAGAGAGAGAGAGAGAGAGAGAGAGAAGGAGTGTGTGTGTGTGTGTGTGTGTGTGTGTGTGTGTGTGTGTGTGTGTGTGTGTGTGTGTGTGTGTGTATTCAGCTGTATAGTCCAGTTTTTCAGTGGCTGTGAAAAACAGAAATCCAGAAGTATTTTTCCATTTAATTGCTTCATTCATTCGCATTTCATACAATTCTTGGTAACATCTGTTGGTTCAATTTATCAACATTAGTTACTTTATCAGGTGTTTTTAAACTTTATATATATACACACACTACATTGCCAAAAGTTTTGGGACGCCTGCCTTTACCTGCACATGAGCTTTAATGCCGTCCCATTGTTATGGTAGGCTCAGGACTCTGTGCTGGCCAGTCAAGTTCCTCCACACCAAACTCCTCATCCATGTCTTTATGGACCGACGCTTTGTGCACTGGAGCGCAGTCATGCTGGGACAGGAAGGGGCCGTCCACAAACTGATCCCACAAAGTTGGGAGCATGAAATTGTCCAAAATGTCTTGGTGAAGCATTAAAGGTGCACTATGCAACTCTCCATCCACTGGAGGGCGCTTATTCTAAACAAATGTGTAGTTTGATGACGCCAAGTGTGAGCGCAGTATCTTGGGACATGTGGTCTTGACCTCCCAGCCAGTGGAAAATAGGACTCGGCCAGAAATCATGTTCATGGATGCGGTTATTAACGTTACTGTAGTGAAGGAGAGCAGGAGCGAGTGTTGAGGAGCTGAGCACGGCTGCTGGAGCGATTGTTACACAAACACACACACACACGCGCGGCTCGCGAGCACCGGGACTTTTATTATGACGGGACGGGACACAGTCGCCGGGCACCCACACTTCTGCTTTTCCGGTCATGATTATGAGGTAAAGCAGCTCTGTTTATCATATCAGATACATTTAAGTGTGTTTAAAATGATGTTCTGACGTTCCTCTGTGCGTTCGCTCGGCGCTGCTGTGACATGTTCACACTGCTAAGAGTAAAGCGCTTCTGCAGAATAAAGCCGAGGGTAGCGCAGATATGAAGTGATTGACAGGCGACTCCATCAGACGCTATGCTGACACGTCCCGGTCCTCAGTTAAAATAGCAATTTTCTCACAATTTACAAATAGTTGGAAACATTTGGGATATTGTAAGTACTCGACTCAACAAAATATATAACACTGGCCTAGTGGTTTTTGGATATTTTACTGCAAAAATACTACATAGTGCACAGCAACTGTTCTGCTAGGAACAGCCCACAAGAGCTGCAGTTTTGGAGATGCTCTGACCCAGTCGTCTAGCCGTCACAATCTGGCCAAACTCGCTCAAATCCTTACGCTTGCCCATTTCTCCTGCTTCACACACATCAACTCTGAGGACTAAATGTTCACTTGCTGCCTAATATATCCCACCCACTAACAGGAGCCGTGATGAAGAGATCATCAGTGTTATTCACCTGTCAGTGGTCATAATGTTATGCCTGATCGGTGTATTTACACTCACCTAAAGGATTATTAGGAACACACACTAATACTGTGTTTGACCCTTTCTCCTTCAGAACTGCCTTATTTCTCCGTGGCATTGATCAACAAGCTGCTGAAAGCATTCTTTAGAAATGTCGGCCCATATTGATAGGAGAGCATCTTGCAGTTGATGGAGATTTGTGGGATGCACATCCAGGGCACGAAGCTCCCGTTCCACCACATCCCAAAGATGCTCTATTGGGTTGAGATCTGGAGAATGTGGGGGCCATTTTAGTTCAGTCAACTCATTGTCATGTTCAAGAAACCAATTTGAAATGATTGGAGCTTTGTGACATGGTGCATTATCCTGCTGGAAGTAGCCATCAGAGGATGGGGACATGGTGGTCATAAAGGGATGGACATGGTCAGAAACAATGCTCAGGTAGGCCGTGGCATTTAAACGATGCCCAATTGGCACTAAGGGGCCTAAAGTGTGCCAAGAAAACATCCCCCACACCATTACATTTACATTTAATCATTTAGCAGACGCTTTTATCCAAAGCGACTTACAAAAAAGGGGAGAGTAATAGAAGCAACGGAACAGACAAGGCCAAAAACCTGTAAGAGCTGTAAGAAATCTCAATTAATTAGCACAATACACAACAATTTTTTTTTTTTTTTCTTTTTTTTATATTTTTTTTTTATATTATATATATATTTTTTTTTCATTACACCACCACCACCAGCCTGCACAGTGGTAACAAGGCATGATGGATCCATGTTCTCATTCTGGTTACGCCAAATTCTGACTCTACCATCTGAATGTCTCAACAGAAATCGAGACTCATCAGACCAGCCAACATTTTTCATTCTTCAACTGTCCAATTTTGGTGAGCTTGTGCAAATTGTCGCCTCTTTTTCCTGTAGTGTGTAGTGGAGTGTAGTCTCTAACAACTTATCACAATGCAAAACCCTGTGATTTAAATTAGTAGGCCTATATCTGTTTGCGCTGCGTTTCAAAGCTGGTGATCCAGTGTTTTCTGCATCTCAGAACGGCATTGCAGCGGCCAATATTAACACATTGTTTTCACGTTTGCATAATTTCCAGCATTTTTATGATTACATAATTTGCCTAGATTTGTAATGAGACGTGTGAGTAAACGATGACATTGTGGATGTTTGTGCTTACAGCAGTAGTGAGCTTGCTGTAGTTCCGTGTGTTCTGTTTGCTCAGGATATGAAGAGATGGAGCTCTTGAGCTGAAGCTGTTTTCTGTTTTTCTCTGGTTTATTTCATCCGTTTGGTTCTGTATGTCTGCCACGATCCCAGACTCTGACACGCGTCCCAGAATTCCTGCTCATCGCTCCGATGGTGTGCAGGTGCGATCAGCAGCGTGTCTGACATGCAAAACACATCTGTCTCTCAGTCTGTCTGGAAATCTGGCGTGCGCGCGCGTATGTGTGTGTGTGTGTGAGGTTTATGTGCAGGTGTGTGTGTTGTGATGAGGTCACTGCTAGACTGCACCAATAAACATACAAACCGCAGCAAATGGTCAGATGAAACCTTTCCTTTCACTTAACCTTTTGTAAATATTTTTCAATCTGTCACATTGAGCAGAAGTCTCCAACTTTCTGCAGAGTCAATCCCTCCAAACTTCTGTGGCCTTCAGATGAGCTCAAGAACAGCTGAGAGAGCTTCATGGAATGGGTTTCCATGGCGTAGCAGCCCATCCAAGCCTTACATCACCAAGAGCAATGCAAAGCGTGGGATGCAGTGGAGTAAAGCAGCCGCCACTGGACTCTAGAGCAGTGAGACGTGTTCTCTGAGCGACCAATCACGCTTCAGTCTGGCAATCACATGGACGAGTCTGGGTTTGGCGGTCACCAGGTGAACGGGACTCGCCTGACTCCTTTGTGCCAAGTGTAAAGTTTGGTGGAGGGGGGATTATGGGGTGAGGTTGTTTTTCAGGGGTTGGCCCCTTAGTTCCAGTGAAAGGAACTCTTAATGCTTCACCAAGACAATTTGGACAATTCCCTTCTCCCAACTTTGTGGGATCAGTTTGTGGACGGCCCCTTCCTGTCCCAGCATGACTGCGCTCCAGTGCACAAAGCGTCGGTCCATAAAGACATGGATGAGGAGTTTGGTGTGGAGGAACTTGACTGGCCTGCACAGAGTCCTGAGCTCAACCCGATAGAACAGCTTTGGGATGAATTAGAGCGGAGACTGAGAGCCAGGCCTTCTCGTCCAACATCAGTGCCTGACCTCACAAATGAGCTTCTAGAAGAATGGGCAAAAATCCCCATAAACACACTCCTAAACCTTGAGGAAAGCCTTCCCAGAAGAGCTGGAGCTGTTAGAGAGGGTGGGCCGACTCCAGATTAAACCCACAGGATTAACAATGGGACGGCATTAAAGCTCATGAGCAGGTAAAGACAGGCGTCCCAAAACTTTGAAAGTCTCATAAAACATCTTTAATCAGTAGTTCATCACGAGTTCTTGTACTGATAGTGATGTGATCTCCAGTCAGGAGGGATTCCTCAGATCATCTGTTGTTGAGAAGAGAGTGCTGTTCTTAAGTAAGTGATCAGATGAACAATTTTCACTATAAACAGGTGAAAAAAACACACACATTGAGGAGGAACTGAGCCATAAAGACAGACCAGAAGATCACGAGATGCTTTCATTGTGATGTTCATGGTTACAGGGTGGGGGATGAGGTCACTTTCTGTGTTTACAGCTCTGGGTTAAAAATGGTGTGTGTGTGTGTGTGTCTCTCACTGCCCTTATTGATGCAGAAGCCTTCTCTCTCTTTCCTGTGTGTGGTCTGGAGCTGTTGCGTCTCTCTCTCTCTCTCTTTTGAAGGAAGTCTGGGAATCCCTCACTTCCTGTTTTGAAAGACAGACAGACAGAAGCCTTCCACACCTGCCCAGCAGACTCCATCTGTCTGTTTCTTAATTCAAGATGCCTGTACTGATAAGTAAACGACATAAGATATTTTTGCTTTTCTGGGGGAAAATATAAAACAGGCAAAATGATCTGCCAATGGGGTGAGAAAAATAATCTTGTTTCTGTTTGGAAACAAGAAACAAGATTTCAATCAGAAATAAGATTATTTTTCTCACCCCATTGGCAGATCATTTTGCCTGTTTTAAGCAAAAACTCTCTTCATTGAAAAAAAGTTCCCCAGAAAACAAGCAAAAATATCTTATGCCATTTTTCTGATCTAGTAAATGCATCTTGATTTAAGAATTATTAGATATTCAGACTAGAAACAAGACAAAATTGCTGAGTAAGAAGAGCATTTTTTGCAGTGTAAATAAGAAATATAATTTATTTTATTATTATTAATAATAAACATAATGTTATGTTTGGTGTATATTTAATGAAATGCAATACAAGAAGATGACAGACATTTTGGCTGTTGGGTAAACAGGAAGTTAAAGTGTTGAGGAAAACCCTGAGGACACACGGACGACAGCTGCCACTCAACACCGTGTGTGTGTGTGTGTGTGTGTGTGTGTGTGTGGGATAGCTGTGTGTGGGAGGGTCCTTGCTTGTTCTTCAGGGGGTTTTCTGTATAGCCAGCAATGAGTCTCAGACTTCCTGAAGCACTTGTGTCTCTATTTATACACACACACACACACACACACACACACACACACACACACACACACACACACACACACACACACACACACACACACACACACACATTCACTCATTGAACGTGTAGCTGCAGTTTTGGTCTGAATGGAGCTTCCTGTGTAAACTGATCTGTGCCTGAAAGAATGTTTGATATACCTGCATGAAAGCATTAAGAAGTGTGTGTGTGTGTGTGTGTGTGTGTGTGTGTGTGTGTGTGTGTGTGTGTGTGTGTGTCCTGTCAGCATGCTTAATTGATGACAAGCTGTTTATGAGCTGCTGTGTGTCTGTCTGCACTCATTGTGTAGAAATACCTGAAGAACCACACACACACACACACACGGAGAGAGAGAGAGAGAGAGAGAGGGAGGTGGAGTGTTTTGAGCTGTTGTTGGTTTTGATAAACAACTTGATTGTACTAATGTTTCAGTAGGCTTTATGGGATTAAATAAATAAAGACTCAAAGCTCATGTTCGTGTGAGCACTGGTTATTATTTTTATCTTAACATAAAGTGAACATGAAAAGCAACATGTTTTTTTTTCATGTTTTTCTCACCTCAGAGGTCGTGACCTGTTCAATTATATAATTTACATTCAGATGATTTTATCCAAAGCAACTTAAAATTGCACATTGCAAAAATGCTTCTCTCACTTAGTATTTTTGTCTTGTTTCTAGTCAAAACATCTAAAAATTCTTAGATTAAGAAACATTTACTAGACAAGTACAAATTATTGTCTTGTTTTGGGGAAAATAACTCAAAATGAAGAGAGTTTTTGCTTAAAATAAGATAAATAATCTGCCAATGGGGTGAGAAAAATAATCTTGTTTTCTGTTTGAATTAAGATTATTTTTCTCACCCCATTGGCAGATTATTTATCTTATTTTAAGAAAAACTCTCTTCATTTTGAGTTATTTTATATTATTTTTAGATGTTTGGACTAGAAACAAGACAAAAATACGTAAGTAAAAATAAGTAAGAAAAGCATTTTTTGCAGTGTACTCAAAACTTTAGATCTCACCAGAGGTGGACAAACTACACAACTTCATTACTTGAGTAAAAGTAACAGTACTGCTGGTCAAATATTACTCCGTTGCAAGTGAAAGTTGTAAAAACTGATTTTTACTCAAGTAAAAGTACAGAAGTATTTGTTTTTCAAAAGTACTTAAGTATCAAAAGTACATTTTCTTATTTATGTCAGCGCATTATTGTATTATTGTTGTATAAATGCACATTATGCCATCATGGTTTAAGCCAGTCAGTGATGCTCCATCTGACACACTAGCAGACGACTAACTTAAACTCATTTAAATACTTGTAGAAAAGTTATAAAGCGCTGTCACTTTAAGGCCGAATGCACGGATCCAATACACTGATACACATCTGATATTCTCACACTGTTCACCTTCACTGAAGACAGAATCAACTTTGTTTATGTGAATACTCCACTAAATGAGCATTTGGACATCCGTCTTCTTCCATTTTGCTCTAAACTATAAATCAGTGTTTAATAAATGCTGTGAAATCATTGAACTTCACGAGACTCTACAAGAGTGATTCCTGAAAGGCTTTCTGCAAAAACCCAAACACCTTTAAAAGAAGAAAAAAATCATCACTGACTTTCAAAGCTGCGACAGAAACGACTTTCCACTTCGAGGACCTTGATAGAAATGTAGTGGAGTAAAAAGGACGATATTTGTCTTTCAGATGGAGTGAAGTTAAAGTCAGAAGTTTACAGAAAAAATAATACTCCAGTAAAGCACAGAGACTCAACAAGTGAACTTCAGTACAGGACTCGAGTTAATGTGTTTAGTTACTGCCCAGCTCTGGGAATCGAACCCATGTCTTTTTGGCAGAAAT
The DNA here is from genome assembly GCF_024679245.1 of Pseudorasbora parva. Lineage (NCBI taxonomy): Eukaryota > Metazoa > Chordata > Actinopteri > Cypriniformes > Gobionidae > Pseudorasbora > Pseudorasbora parva. The sequence continues at coordinate 46,655,014 of NC_090182.1, forward strand.
CGTCGAGTTGAGTCCCACATGTTTGCGCGCTGCCCTGATTTTTAGAAAAACAAGCGGAAAGCGTATGAATGTTGTCTTGAAGCACATTCCAGTTCTTCCAGTGTGTTTGTCGAGAGCAGACAAAAGCTCCGGCGGGTTTATTGTGTCTCTGTGGGTTTGGTCTTTGCTTACAGTAAGAGGAACATCTGAGCGCTCTGGTTTTGTCTTTCAGCTGAAGGTCACGCAGATGTAAACGGATCCGTTTCCGGCTTTACATGAGTATCTCTGACTGCACTGATAGCAGAAGCCCATCCACACACACACACACACACACACACACACACACACACCCCTCACCACAGCCAATCAGATCATTCAGATGAAATCACCTCAGATAGACAAACCGTACAAGGTCTTCAACTCGTGTCTCAATCAAGTGACTATTCCCTTAAACACTCACATTAGGCCTAAATGTAATATTTATGTCATTCAATTCCAATCCAAATCCATGAACTAGACTGCAAAAAAAGTATTCTTAAATCAAGGTCCATTTACTGGAAAAGCAAAATGACTGAAGGTATTAAGTGTTCTTTATTGGATGAAGAAAAAACCTTTTTGTTCCCGTGAGGAAAAGGGCTTATAAATCAGACTAAATTAAGTGTTTTGAAGTGTGTGTAAGTCTGTGTGTGTGTGCGCGGTTGTTTTTGTGACATATGAGGACACAAATGTGTATAATGCCATGGGTATGACACAGGTATTACAGGAGAGGGTGAAATATGAGGACATTACCCATGGCCCCACTTTACAAAAGGCTTATAAATCACACAGGAGGAGTTTTTATGAGAAAGTAAAAATGCAGAATGTTTCCTGTGATGGGTAGGTTTAGGGTGTGTGTGTGTGTGTGTGTGTGTGTGTGTGTGTGTGTGTGTGTGTGTGTGTGTGTGTGTGTGTGTGTGTGTGTGTGATGGGTAGGTTTAGGGGCAGTGTAAGGGGATAGAAAATACGGTTTGTACAGTATAAAAACCATTACACCTATGGAATGTCCCCACATTTCACAAAAACAAACGTGTCCGTGTGTGTGTGTGTGTGTGTGTGTGTGTGTGTGTGTGTGTGTGATTTACGATCTCTCACAGGAAGTGCTGTGGTCGTGCTGAAGCAGCTGTTGTGTAATTACGTCCTGTCATTCACAGTGATTTGCGTCTTTCTCCGGCTGCAGATAAACTTTGAGGTGTGTGTGTTTGTGTCTAGCACTTATGCAGTATTTCTGGATTGCAGTGATCTAGATGATTTGCGCAGAACCTGTCCGTGTCTTACCCTTGCCCGTTTCTCCTGCTTCACACACATCAACTCTGAGGACAAAATGTTCACTTGCTGCCTAATATATCCCACCCACTAACAGGAGCCGTGATGAAGAGATCATCAGTGATATTCACCTGTCAGTGGTCATAATGTTATGCCTGTTCAGTGTATCTTTGATGCAAAAAAAAAATCAAAACACATAAAAGACTGACTAGTAATATTTAGTCAAGATTACTTGATTGGTTTAAGTAAAGACAACATTATAGTTGACAGTGTAGGAGTGCGACATATATCACCGCACACACACACACACACACACACACACACACAGCCCCTAAACCTACCCATCACAGGAAACATTCTGCATTTTTACTTTCTCATAAAAACTCCTCCTGTG
>NC_090182.1:46666688-46706688 GCF_024679245.1 Pseudorasbora parva
TGACAGTGGCTCACACACCTGACAGCAACACGCACACCTGACAGCAACACGCACACCTGACAGTGGCTCACACACCTGACAGCAACACGCACACCTGACAGCAACACGCACACCTGACAGCAACACACACACCTGACAGTGGCTCACACACCTGACAGCAACACGCACACCTGACAGCAACACGCACACCTGACAGCAACACACACACCTGACAGCAACCCACACACCTGACAGCAACACACACACCTGACAGTAACACACACACCTGACAGCGGCTTACACACCTGATAGCAACACACACACACCTGACAGCAACACACACCTGACAGCGGCTCACACACCTGACAGCAACACACACAGCTGACAGTGGCTCACACACCTGATAGCAACACACACCTGACAGCAACACACACACCTGACAGCAACACACACAGCTGACAGCGCCTCACACACCTGTCAGCAACACACACCTGACAGCGGCTCACACTGACAGCGGCTCACACACCTGACAGTGGCTCACACACCTGACAGTGGCTCACACACCTGACAGCAACACACACAGCTGACAGTGGCTCACACACCTGATAGCAACACACACCTGACAGCGGCTCACATACCTGACAGCAACACACACAGCTGACAGCGGCTCACACACCTGTCAGCAACACACACCTGACAGCGGCTCACACACCTGACAGCAACACACACAGCTGACAGCGGCTCACACACCTGTCAGCAACACACACACCTGACAGTGGCTCACACACCTGACAGTGGCTCACACACCTGACAGCGGCTTTCACACCTGACAGCAACACACACACCTGACAGTGGCTCACACACCTGTCAGCAACACACACACCTGACAGCAACACACACACCTCACTGGATAAATACACAATAAACACATTTCTGGACTAAACAACGCTGGTGACTTCTTTACTGTGTGTTTAGGGGCAGTGTGTGTGCGTATGTGTGTGTGTGTGTGTGTGTGTGTGTGTGTGTGTGTGTGTGTGTGTGTGTGTGTGTGTGTGTGTGTGTGTGTGTGTGTGTGTGTGTGTGTGTGTGTGAAAAGCAGGGTCAGTGCGTGTGTGTGTCATCTGGTCTTAAAGACGTTATAGATCTATAAAGCTTTATTCAATCTCGTTGTGTTATGGTTTTGTGCTGTTAGTGTTGATCCTGTGTGAGCTCACACACACACACGTCACGGCTCGTTCTGCTCAACCACAGGCACAGGAGAACAAATCATGTTTTATTCTTCAGCAAGAATGAGATCCTGGAATAAACTCGTACAACTCTTCCTGCTTCAAATAAACTGCAAATATAGAAAATATGATGGAAAACTGAAATCATAATCTAGTCAACTAAAACGATCTAATTCAATAACCAGTTTATTATGTTTGTGAAAGCGTCTCTTCTTCTCACTACAGCTCATTTATTAATCATAAATCCAGTAAATCAGTGAAATATTCCTCCAGTGTGGATATAGAGTAAAGTGTCATTTATTCCTGTGATCAAAGCTGAGTTTATCCTCCACTAATCACTCTCGTATGAGGATCAGCACAGTTATGATTATTATCAGTGGTCATATTTCTGTGGAAACTGATCAAGGTTATTTCTCAGGATCTGTGAAGAACAGAAAGCTCAAAAGAACTGAATCTTTTCTAACATTTAATGAGTTCTTGATGAATAAAATTATTCATTTTTGAATGGTTCATAATAAATCAACACTGGTGCAGCCTTAATTTATGAAGAATAAACATTTTATTGGTAACACTGAAGGTTATAAGTTAATGTTAGTTAATGCGTTAACAATGAACGTCACATTTATTACAGTATTTATTCATCTTTGTTAATAAAAATACAGATTTAGATTTTAATAATGTATTAGTAAATGCTAACATTAATATTAAAAGAGCAATAGATGCTTGTGTGTGTGTGTGTGTGTGTGTGTGTGTGTGTGTGTGTGTGTGTGTGTGTGTGTGTGTGTGTGTGTGTGTGTGTGTGTGTGTGTGTGTGTGTGTGTGTGTGTGTGTGTGTGTGTGTGTGTGCGTGCGCGCGTCTCGTTTCCATCTGAATGCATGAAATGACTTTGTGCTGAACTTTCCTTTCTCATGTATCCGGATGCAGCACATCCGCCCCACACAAACACACACACACACACACACACACATACTCGCGCGTGCAGTGAGGGGGGGTTGAGCTCTTAAGGTCGCACCTCTGTTCGTGTTTTACTGGACCATCGAGTGTGTGTTCATCTGAAAGATTAATAAAACACGCAAACTCAATCAGAAACAAAATAATAATAAAATGCCACACACGAGCGCGCGCATAAAACCATCGGCCGGTGTTATAAACTCGTCTGCTTGTATTTACTGTAAAAAAAAGCTCTTCTGTTGTGTGCACAGTATCGAGAGCGCGCATATGTGCACGACACCAAGTGCAATCCGTGTGCGTGACGTTCCGAAGCAGATGCGCGCGTTTCACACGGTCCACCTTAAATCCAGAGATCTTCCGCCCCTCCTGCATCTGCCCATGATCCTCTTTCATTCATCAGTGTGTGTGTGTGCGTGTGTGCGCGCGCAGAAACAGCACACGCATCTGATCCGACACACTCACGCAGAGTCTGACGCGGAGAGCCGGACGGACGCGCGGACGGTGCGCTAAAGGAGCAGAGATCGCGCATATATTCGTGGATTTAACCGGATTTCTTCCGCCTTTTCCCCGTGTTTTCCCGCGGGATCGAGCCCTCGAGCTGAAGGAGTTTCCTCTGGATCTTACGCTCGCGGTCATGCGCTTTACACGCTGATTTCTGAGGGATCTCTGGACATGTTGATGGATGTTTGGCACTCGGACTGATGGATTTGACATTATGGGAGTCTGTCTGTTGGTATGTATCAGTGCACGCGCATCTGCGGCTCCACGCGCAAAACACAACACGTTTATTAATCAAAACGTATGTTTCATCATATAATGCTCGTGTGTAGTGTGTTCATGCTCAAATACACACACACACTCCTCCCACAGCGGGCTTGTTTTCATTCATAAGTTATTTTTTCTTAGTCCTTTATGTTTTTTTTTTTGGGGGGGGGGGGGGGGTTATGCGAGTTTTTACTTTTTTTCCCTTCTAAAATGCACGGATAAAAAGCAAATATAATTATGCCACACAAAAGAAAAGGAGATAAAATAAATGCATAAGACAAAAAAAAAAATTATGTATTGATGTTGCGCGCGTATCCGTTAGTAACGCGCGTTGTTTTCCGCGCTCGCTCGCTCGCGTCCCTGCACCAGAGCGCGCTGAGGAGCTCAGGGCTTGATCTGAAGTCTTCCTGCTCAGTGTGGCTCTGCATTTTAATGTTAACCAGCCATACACATGCAAATCAGCACGGGAAGTATTTGTACTTCACTTCAGTGTGTGCTCATTGAGGTCGGGACAAAGTCTTGTTAATAGTCAACTCTCTCTCTCTCTCTCTCTCTCTCTCTCTCTCTCTCTCTCTCTCTCTCTCTCTCCTCGGGGGTTAATGGCTCTGTGAATAGAGGGGAAAGAGCTCGAGACACACACACGCTCTTCTGCGCTGGATTTATTAGGTCTATAGTCGCAGAAAGAAGATTGCGCGCGCATCTCCTGCAGCAGGGTGTGAAGTGTGTGTGTGTGTGTGTGTGTCCGTCCGGGTTTGACCCTCTAATTAAGGCTTGAACCCCCCATAGGAAGTCAAAAACAAAAGGTTGGGGGGGGGGGTATGGGGGTCTGTGAGTGGGTGAGCTTAAGAGTGAGTGTGTGTGTGTGTGTGTTTCATTTTTACAGTGTTTTCTTTATTTAGAAAAATGAAATTTGACAACATGGCCGTATGACAGACTAAAGTCTTATCTATAGGAGTAAAACAAGCATATTGTGTCAGTAAAATGCAATTATTAATTTCTTCATATGATGGTGTTTTTTATGATGAAGAAACGCAGAAATGATATAATTTCTGATATCAAATCTCAGTCTGTGTGGTTAACAAACGGACTCCACTAACACTTTTACTTTAAATAGAGGTTCAGCGATATCTAAACGATGATTTTATTTTCATTTAGGCACAATTCTTTCAGTGTTTAGTGTTCATATGGCAGGTTATAACGTGTGTTATTCATTATTTCATAAAAAAAATTGCAACCAAAAGTTATTTTCAATATAATATCAGAAATTGGTTGGTGTGTGTTTTAATGCACTTTCTAGATGTTGTTACTATAATTCATGGGATATTATAGGTGCATAATCAATGCATTAATAATATAATGTAACACTTCATTTTAGTGTCCCTGTGTATTTACTATGGTAATAACAGTCAGTTATGCATAATGACATGCCGTTAACCCTCATGTGTGTGTCACCGGTGAGATCTGTGGCGATAGATGCTGTGGGTCAAAATTATCCATTTTTCTTTTATGCCAAAAATTCAAAGATCATGTTCCATGAAGATATTTTGTAAATGTCCTACCGTAAATATATATAAATGTATTATTGGTAGTAATATGCATTGCTAAAGACTTCATTTGGACAACTTTAGAGGAGATTTTTTTTTTTGCACACTCAGATTCCAGATTTTCCAGAGTAATATTAGGTAACTTTAGGGTTAGGGTTTGCTTGCATGTAATTATGCATAATTAACTTTTATTACTATAGTAACTACAAGTAACTTCTGTAACAATGACGCTGTAAGATAAAGTGTTAGCACCTAATCTTAACCTGAACCCTATGGTAAGCACATGTAGTTCATTACTTTGAGTTAGTAGTTTAAGGGTTGGTTCACCCATAAATGTCTGTCATTAACTCCTCTCCCTAATGTCGCTCCACACCCGTAAGACCTCCGCTCATCTTCACACACAGTTTAAGATATTTTATATTTAGTCCGAGAGCGTATGCAAGTGTATGCACACTATACTGTCCATGTCCAGAAAGGGAATAAAAACATCATCACAGTAGTCCATATGAGACATCAGTGGGTTAATTAGAGTCTCTTGAAGCATCCAAAATACATTTGGGTCCTAAAATAACAAAAACTACGACTTTATTCAGCATTGGCTTCTCTTCCGGGTTCCTCCGAAAAGATTCAAACGGTGTGAATCGATCAATGATTCAGGTCGCCAATGTCACGTGATTTCAGCAGTTCAGATCGCGTCAAACCGCCAAACTGCTGAAATCACGTGACACTGGCGACCCGAAGCATTGATCGATTCACTGATTCATTAACCGTTTGAATCTTTACGGGTGTGGAACGACATTTGGGAGAGGAGTTAATGACATACATTTCATTTTTGGGTGAACTAACCCTTTAATGCCGCCGTCACGTGCTCTCAGAATGATCGTAAATACGAGTTTCCTCGGTAAAAATGGCTCATGAACGCGCTCCAATGTCACAATTTGAATGGCGTGAGCTCGTAATCACGACTTCAGAAGTAGGAAAATGATCACATTTCCGATAGCACGTGAAGGCGGCATAATTGTATAATTACACTGTAACACGGACGCCTTAAAATAAAGGCTAACTAAACATTTCAACCTGGCCTCCAAAAAAAATACGACTCTATCGGTCGTTTTTCAAGCACCTTATCCGATTGTTAGGTCGCGCTTCCGGGTCCAGACGCTCTATCTAAACTACAAACGGTGCTAATATATACACACATGTGGTGTAATACTACAAAAAGTTATAATCATAACCTTTTTCTCCATACCAAAATTCCAGATGGCCAGACAGTCATTCATCTTTTATAAATCGTTAAAATGTTAATGTGTGTAACGCTGTGACCATAGAGACTGTTGTGTAGACTGTAAGTATTTAAAATGTTTAACTTTTTTAAGCGTTTGATGTTTAATATGAATAAACAGTGCTCATAAACGGGCGTCAATGGCATTCTCAAGTGAGACGAGTTGAGGCTTGGACCCAGAAGCGCCGTTCCTTACGTCACGACTTAACAAGCGGATTACTATATTTATGCTTTAAAGTCATGCGCCCTCTAGCTGGCGTAAAAATAATGACAGTGTCTTGGTATGACTGTCGTTACCAATCAAAATGTCTGTTCATTTTAATGCAATGTGTGGACTTTTTACCACCATTTGTCATATTTCCATTTAACACACATATATATATTTTTAGTAAATGCTCCTATGGGTCGTATTTCAAGGACGGGTCAAACGACCTATATAGGCGTATTGGTTGGAGGACATGTTGGAATATTTGGTTATACGTGAAGACGTCAAGTAAAGGCTTACCAAGTTTGAGAAACATCTAAAGAGCATTTAGAAGCTTTTGTGGAGCCAGTGAAGAACCTTTACTGACCCTGTGTCTCTCTCTCTCTGTGTGTGTCAGGGTGTCCGATGAGCGTGCTGCTGTCTGATCGTGTCTTATGGATCGCCACGGTCAGCGCGGAGGGCCCGTCAGACATCCGGAGCTCCCGTCCGGGGCCATCCTATCCCTGGATCAGATCAGAGCCATCCGCTCTGTTAACGAGTACACCGAGGGCCCGGCCGTACCGCACAGACCGGCCCCGGGGCCGCGGAGCGCGGACAAGCGCGAGAGGACTCACGAGGTGCTCCTGGTGAACGTCAACAACAATTACGAGCACCGAGCGGGCCGTCCACCGGGGCTCAGCCGGTCCACGAGCACCGGGAGCGCGGCCAGCTCCGGGAGCAACAGCAGCGCGTCCTCGGATCAGGGATTACTGGCGCGCTCGCACAGAGCCGTACGGACTCAGCCGAAATCTCTCGCGCACCCGTTCCTCCCGCCGCTCAAACAGACGGAGAAAGCGGACTCGGCGCATTCGTACATCTGCGAGAGCTGCGGGAAGTGCAAGTGCGGCGAATGCACATCCCCGCGTCCGCTCCCGACGCGCCTCGCCTGTAACGGGCAGTGCCTGTGCTCGGCGGAGAGCGTGGTCGAGCACGGCACGTGCATGTGTTTGGTGAAGGGCATCTTCTACCACTGCTCCAGCGACGACGACGACGTGGGCGACCCGTGCGCGGACCGGCCGTGCTCGCTCTCGCAGCCGCGGTGTTGCTCACGCTTCCTGTGCATGGGCCTCATGTCCGCGTTTTTCCCGTGTTTGCTTTGCTACCTGCCGGCCAAGGGCTGCGTGAACGCGTGCGACGCGTGCCACGACCGCGTGCACCGGCCCGGCTGCCGCTGCAAAAACTCCAACACCGTTTACTGCAAACTGCAGAACTGGAACCAAACGCACGGGCATGCGCCGGGGAAACCGTCCTGAGGCCCGGCGCACACACTGCACAAAACACTCTTCTTCCTCAGTCAGTGTGTCTTGTTTCCAGTCTAAATATCTAACAATTCTTAAATCAAGATGCATTTACTAGATCAGTAAAACGACATTAGATATTTTTTCTTGTTTTGTTGAAAATAAAATCTAAATGAAGAGAGTTTGTGCTTAAAACAGTCAAAATGATCTGCCAATGGGGTGAGAAAAATAATCTTATTTCTGTTTGAAATCTTGTCTTGTTTCCGTCTGTCCGTTTTTTTTCCCACCAATTGTTTTGCTTGTTTAGTAGTTTGTTTAGTAAGCAAAAACTCACTTCATTTTGATATTTTTCCCCAGAAAACAAGCAAAAATATCTTATGTCATTTAACTGATCTAGTAAATGCATCTTGATTTAAGAATTATTAGATATTTAGACTGGAAACAAGACACAAATACTAAATAAGAAGAGCATTTTTTGTAGTGTATCGAGAAATATGATTTTACAAGCTGGGGAAGCTGTATAGCTGCTGCGGAAACAGGAAATGGGGCGTGGCATGAGAGGGAGGAGTTATGTTAATGAGTACCTGTAAGCTCCGCCCCTCACAGAGGAATGTGAAAACCACTCGTTTCAGTGGCATTTTCTGAACCAGCGTTTGCCTTACCGGACTGTGTACAGCTACTCTCTAACACACACACACACACACACACACGTTTGTTTTTGTGAAATGTGGGGACATTCCATAGGTGTAATGGTTTTTATACTGTACAAACCATATGTTCTATCCCCTTACACTGCCCCTAAACCTACCCATCACACACACACACACACACACACACACACACACACACACACACACACACACACACACACACAGCCCCTAAACCTACCCATCTCACACACACACACACTCACACAGCCCCTAAACCTACCCATCACAGGAAACATTCTGCATTTTTACTTTCTCATAAAAACTCCTCCTGTGTGATTTATAAGCCTTTTGTAAAGTGGGGCCATGGGTAATGTCCTCATATTTCACCCTCTCCTGTAATACCTGTGTCATACCCATGGCATTATACACATTTGTGTCCTCATATGTCACAAAAACACACACACACACACACACACACACACACACACACACACACACACACACACACAAGAGAGAGAGAGTTTAGTGATGGTGCTTTGGAAACCAAACCTGTGAAGGACTTTATTTGCCAGGCCAGAGTGTAAATGTAGCTGTTAGCGGATCTGCAGAGTTTCTGCTCGTTCTCAGTTTGTTGATGTAAAGTTGTGTTCAAATTCACTATTTTTAAAAGAAAATGTTTAAACTGTTTAACTTTTTTTTCATTGTTGTTGTTGTCAAAAAATATTTATTATGTGAAGCTCTATTATTTTATGATATTTATTGCAAAAGACAGATTTACTCATGTCTGAATATAACAAAATATCAACACTTACTGCAACATGAGCGAATGAGACGCAGATGGAACATGTTAACTCTAATGCAAAATATACAAATTAATGCAAACGCTCGTCTGGTGTCTCAATTACTGTGGAGTCAGAACTAACACTGCATTTCATCAGGATTCAATCAATGTGTGTGTGTGTGTGTGTGTGTGTGTGTGTGTGTGTGTGTGTGTGTGTGTGTGTGTGTGTGTGTGTGTGTGTGTGTGTGTGTGTGTGTGTGTGTGTGTGTGTCCGTGCACCTGGCCACCTGTGTGAGCTCATAAAGTGTCTCTCTTTGTCTTGTTTTATTGTGTGTTTCCTGCTGTCAGGCGTTTGTTGATCCCCCCGCCGGCTCCGCTCTCCTCCCCTCCTCTTCTTTTCTCCTCCTCTCCTTCTTAGAAACGTATTCTTCGGACATTTGTGCTTAAAACAAGAACAAATATCTGCCAGTGGAGTCAGCCAATCATCTTGTTTTCTCTCTGAATGAAGATTATTTTTCTGACTCCATTGGCAGATATTTGTTCTTGTTTTAAGCTCAAACTAACTTCATTTTGATGATTTCTTAATCAAGTCTTTATATCTTTCTTCTTCTCTAGTAAATGTGTCTTGATTTAAAAATATTTAGAGATGTGTGCTGGAAAACAGGACATGATGAAGACGATTGTGACGTTACAAGTTATTCAAATCTTGATGGTCCTAAAATAGTGTGTGTGGAATTTATGTGTGAGTTAACAAGAAAGTTTTAGCAACTCAATAGACAACAGGCAATAAGAGCGAAACAGTCCTCCAAATGGAGTCGTTAAGTGTGTGTGTGTGTGTGTGTGTGTGTGTGTGTGTGTGTGTGTGTGTGTGTGTGTGTGTGTGTTTGCTCTCTGCAGGAATGCACCTTTTGTTGTTGTGAATTGCTTTGTGGATTAGTCGCCTGTCTGTTTCCTGGACCTTCAGAGAACCGCAAGGGTCCATTTGGCTCTGATCGCTTCACAGGGACACCATAAAACACACACACACACACACACACACACACACACACACACACACACACACACACACACACACACACACACACACACACACAGGGCTTTTGTTCAAGGAAATGTAAAGCTGTTTCTACATTGATTATAAAAGGAAACATGATTTTTCTGACCTCATTGGCAGATTTCTGTTCTTGTTTTGAGCACAAACTCACTTTCTCATAATCAAGTCTTAATATCTTCAGTCATTGCTCTTCTCCAGTAAATGTGTCTTGATTTAAGAATGATTAGAGATGTGTGCTGGAAAACTGGAGACCAGCGGCTGGTTTGGGTTGACTTTTTAGTCCTTCAGAGTTTTTCTTTCGGAGCAGATTCAAAGACGTTACTGGTTTGATATATGAGCGGCTGCACTGCCAGCATTAATAAATAATAATAATATCCCAGTGCTGTGGTCGCTTCCTCAGGGTTGTGTTTACCGTCAGATCCTCTTTCAGCGTTTCTCTCTCACACACACACACACACACACACACACACACACACACACACACACACACACAGAGGACGGTCTTACACGTATCAACATGCATGGAAATCACTGTGAGTCATAGGAAACTACACACACACATCTGAAACCACACAGGAAAGCCAAACCACTCGGTTCCTAAAAAAACACTTTTCACTGTTTCCTCTGAGCTTAAAAATAGGCCGTGACCCAGCCTACGTGTGTGTGTGTGTGTGTGTGTGTGTGTGTGTGTGTGTGTGTGTGTGTGTGTGTGTGTGTGTGTGTGTGTGTTTGTGTGTGTGCAAAAAAATAATCTGCCAATGGGGTGAGAAAAATAATCTTAATTCAAACAGAAAACAAAATTATTTTTCTTATTTTAAGCAAAAACTCTCTTCATTTTGAGTTATTTTTCCCCAAAACAAGACAATTACTTTTGCTTGTCTAGTAAATACTTCTTGTTTTAAGAATTTTTAGATGTTTGGACGAAAGAAGACAAAAATACTGAGTGAGAAAAGCATTTTTTGCAGTGTGGAACTAGAGTTTTCAGCTTGGGTTAAACATTAAAATGCAATTATGCAAATGTTTCTAGGTTTGCGTGTTAGTTTGTGTGTTTATGAGAGAGGTTGTGTTTGTGATCTGCTGACTGATTTTCTTCATCCTGATTGCGTTTTGTGAGGCAGACGCTTCATTGACACACGAACGGCCGTGACGCCGGTGGTATTTCACACGTCTTCAGCCCTTTATCTCCTTCTCTCTCTTCCTCTGGCTCTTTGTTGTGTTTGTGTATTCGGCAGGAGAGCGTGTGATCTGTGCTTTTCATCATGTCACGCTGATGGATCAGTGATTGATTTCTTGTCAGTGCAGGAAATGTTTCACAGGATTAAACTCTTTGACTGAGGTCGTCCTGATAGGAGGAAGTGCCCAGTGGGGGGAGGTGTGTGTGTGTGTGTGTGTGTGTGTGTGTGTGTGTGAGACTGCATGCATCTGTTTATAGGACACTACATTGCCAAAAATTGTTAATCCTGTGGGTTTAATCTGCAGTCGGCCCACCCTCTCTAACAGCTCCAGCTCTTCTGGGAAGGCTTTCCTCAAGGTTTAGGAGTGTGTTTATGGGGATTTCTGCCCATTCTTCTAGAAGCTCATTTGTGAGGTCAGGCACTGATGTTGGACGAGAAGGCCTGGCTCTCAGTCTCCGCTCTAATTCATCCCAAAGCTGTTCTATAGGGTTGAGCTCAGGACTCTGTGCAGGCCAGTCAAGTTCCTCCACACCAAACTCCTCATCCATGTCTTTATGGACCGACGCTTTGTGCACTGGAGCGCAGTCATGCTGGGACAGGAAGGGGCCGTCCTCAAACTGATCCCACAAAGTTGGAAGCATGAAATTGTCTAAAATGTATTGGTGAAGCATTAAGAGTTCCTTGAACTGGAACTAAGGGGCCAACCCCTGAAAAAACAACCACATACTACATAATCCCCCCTCCACCAAACTTTACACTTGACACAATGCAGTCAGACATGTCCCGTTCTTGTGGCAACCGCCAAACCCAGACTTACCGAGTGCTGGACTCTTGCATTGGCAATAGAAGAATAGAAGAAAAATTGTGGAAATAACACCACAACATTTATTTCCAATAAGAGGTGCATTGATTTCCATCTCCTCCTGCACATCCGAAAGACTGTCAATGAGTTTAAGGTCTGGACTCAGAGGTGCTGATTCATGAGTGAAAATTATCCTTTATGATTCCTCCCAACCATTCCTTCACAGTCTGAGCTGATGAGTCTTGACATTTTCATCCTGGAATACGGCCATGATGTGTCTTTCTACATGGTTGTTTAAGAAATGAAAAGCTACACACTCCATCAGTTAGGGTTAGAAGAACTGTTGCCAAACATACAGTGGGTACGGAAAGTATTCCGAGCCTATTACATTTTTCACTCTTTGTTATATTGCAGCCATTTACTAAGTTCATTTAAATTCATTTAATAATATTCATTAATTCCTCATTAATGTACACACAGCACCTCATATTGACAGAAAAACAGCATTGTTGACATTGTTGCAGATTTATTACAAAATAAAAACTGAAATATCTCATGGTCTTCGGTATTCAGACCCTTTGCTCAGTGTTTAGCAGAAGCACCCTTGTGATCTAATACAGCCATGAGTCTTTTTGGGAAAGCTGGACTTGGGGATCCTCTGCCATTCCTCCTGCAGATGGTAAATGGACTGCATTTATATAGCGCTTTTAACAGACCCTATGGCCATCCAAAGCACTTTACATTTTGCCTCACATTCACCCACTCATACACCGACGGCGATGTCAGTCATGTAAGGCACCATCCAGCTCGTCGGGAGCAGCTGGGGTTAGGTGTCCTGCTCATGGACACTTCGACACTTGGTCAGGGGGAACCGGGGATCGAACCACCAACCTTTCGGTTTGTAGACAACCTACATGAACCACTGAGCCCCTAAGATTGGATGGTAAATGTTGGTGGACAGCCATTTTCAGGTCTCTCCAGAGATGCTCAATTGGGTTTAAGTCAGGGCTCTGGCTGGGCCATTCAAGAACAGTCACGGAGTTGTTGTGAAGCCACTCCTTCCTTATTTTAGCTGTGAGCTTAGGGTCATTGTCTTGCTAGAAGGTGAACCTTCAGCCCAGTCTGAAGTCTTGAGCACTCTGGAGAAGGTGTTCTTGGCCACATTCATCTTTCACTCACTCACACAGTCATCCTGTACCTGCAGCTGAAAAACACCCCACAGCATTATGCTGCCACCACCAGGCTTCACTGTTGGGACTTTATTGGAAAGGTGATATTTTTCTCCACACTTAACGCTTAGAAGGCCAAAAAGTTCTATCTTAGTCTCATCAGACCAGAGAATCTTATTTCTCACCATCTTAGAGTCCTTCAGGTGTTTTTTAAGCAAATGTTCATGTGTCTCGGACTGAGGAGAGGCTTCCGTCGGCCACTCTGCCATAAAGCCCCGACTGGTGGAGGGCTGCAGTGATGGTTGACTTTCTACAACTTTCTCTTTCTTTGGGTTCTTCTTTACCTCTCTCACCAAATGCAGCAGAATGTTTTATTGTAACCTTGGCCAGCTCTGTGCTTTGCCACAATTCTGTCTCTTAGCTCTTCCGGCAGTTCCTTTGACCTCATGATTGTCATTTGCTCTGACCTGCACTGTGAGCTGTAAGGTCTGATATAGACAGGTGTGTGGCTTTCCTAATCAAGTCCAGTCAGTGTAATCAAACACAGCTGGACTCAAATGAAGGTCTAGAACCATCTCAAGGATGATCAGAAGAAATGGACAGCACTGAGTTAAATATATGAGTGTCACAGCAAACGGTCTGAATACTGAGGACCATGTGATTATTTCACTTTTTCTTTCTTTTTTAATCAAAAATGTCAACAATTCTGTGTGTTTCTGTCAATATAGGGTGCTGTGTGTACAAAAAAAATGTAATAGGATCTGAATACTTTCTGTACCCACTGTATATCATGCTAGAAACACAATAATCACTGCAATAATGATCCAAGACTCTTAAGCGTTTGCCTAGTTTTTAGTTTTTTGTGGCCGGGGAATGTATGATTTACTGTGAAGCTGCTTTGAAACAATGTGTATATGAAAAGCACTTTACAAATAAATGACTTTATTGGCATTTGAGTGTCAGGATTACATCTACAGCCAACTACATCGTTTCCCACAAGCCAAAGATTTCAGAGTAACTCACTGTTGAGGAAAGAGAGGAAGAAAGTAAAGCATTTCGGTGCAATATAGGCCTGTATCAGATCCATATGGACGGTTTCCTCACACTGAAAGATTGTGTGATTCTGGACACACGTCTCATCTAACATCAGCGGATCGGAACGCCTGCATACGGAGAGAGAAGGAGCAAATGGGAAGAAGGAGGAAGTTTTGATTTAGTGGTCTGAGAGAGAGAGAGAGAGAGAGAGAGGGAGAGAGAGAGAGAGAGAGGGGGGGGGGCCTGGTGGGATTGAGGCTTTGTGGTCCTCAGGAGAAAAACACCACAGGAGACTCGGAGCCGCTCAGATCTTTATGAACTCAAGCGTCTCGCTGTTTCAGGAGCTCGTGTTGGGGCTCAGATTGTAAGCAGGTAAAACTATCGGTGTCGGTTAGAGGAATAGCTGAATGTTCGGCCATCGTTTTCCTGTCGTTTGTCTGTTTTCAGTGCGAGACTGAAGGAGAAATGTCATTCTCATTTTCCCCACTGGTTTATTTCTATGGTTGTCACAGTTCCTCACACATGTTCTGTATTGATTACCTGTGTTTATAAGATATAAGATATTAAAGAATTAGTTCACTTACATTTCCTGATAATCTAGTGCCCCCCCCACCCCCATTACGGAAAAAACATTACGTCTATGAAGAGTCCCCACAAAGATAGTGAACCAGACATGTGTGTGTGTGTGTGTGTGTGTGTGTGTGTGTGTGTGTGTGTGTGTGTGTGTGTGTGTGTGTGTCTGTCTGTCTGTGTATGTGTGTGTGTTTGTTCTTGTGTCTGTGAGTGTTTGTGTGTGTGTTTGTCTGTCTGTGTATGTGTGTGTGTTTGTTCTTGTGTCTGTGAGTGTTTGTGTGTGTGTTTGTCTGTCTGTGCTTGTCTGTCTATGTGTGTGTGTGCGTTTGTGTGTGTTTGTGTGTGTGTTTGTGTGTCTGAGAGTGTTTGTCTGTGTGTGTGTGTGTGTGTGTGTGTGTGTGTGTGTGTGTGTGTGTGTGTGTGTCTGTGTGTGTGTCTGTGTGTGTATGTCTATGTGTGTGTGTGTATGTGTCTATCTGTCTCTCTCTCTTTGTGTGTGTGTGTGTGTGTGTGTGTGTGTGTCTGTCTCTCTCTCTGTGTGTGTGTGTGTGTGTGTGTGTGTGTGTGTGTGTGTGTGCACATCAAAGGCTCTGCGCTGTGATGAGACTTATCTGCTGTTGATTTAGCTCTCGCTCAGAGATGGAAAGAGTTTGAGGAACGTGTAAAAGAGTTACAGGCCGTCGATTCGTAGTCCTTCTTTTCATCTTCTGGTTCCTTTCTTCTGCACGTCTTTGAACTGAGGGCCCTTTATGTAGGAATATACGCCTTCAGAAACAAGTGAAGAGGGTAAACATGTGCTACCAGACCCCCAACACACACACACACACACACACACACACACACACACACACACACACACACACACACACACACACACACACACACACACACATACACACACACACACACACACACACACACACACACACACACACACACACACACACACACACACACACACACACACACACACACACACACACACACACACATTGTGTTTTCATGTTTAATGGGGACTCTCCATAGGCGTAATGGTTTTTATGCTGTATGAACTCTCTCTTGACACTAACCCTACCCATAAACCTATAACCACCATACTAAACTTTCTGCATTTTGACATCTTCAAAAAAACTAATTCTGTATGATTTATAGGCTGTTTTCCTCATCTTATTGTAAAGTGTCCAGATGAAATGGTTTAACATTTCAAGATTTACTTATTTAGTAACTTATTACAACTGATTTGACCCTCATGGACATCTTTTGATTTTTTTTTTGTTTGTTTAGACTTTTCTCTTTCTCCGGCAATCTCTGTATTCTGATCAAGTTAACTCGCGTTCCCTGAGAGAGAGAGAGAGAGAGAGAGAGAGAGAGAGAGAGAGAGAGAGAGAGAGAGTCAGTGTAAGTCACATTGAGTTTGTGAAGTGGCCTGGAACAGCAGGCAGGAAGGAAGCAACGGCTCTTATTGTCTGGCTGACGTGACTTCAGCTGCTAAATGAGCGTTTCACTGAGAGACGTTCTCCTCCACTGAAACACCCCCCCCCCCACACACACACACACACACACACGCACGCACTCACACGTTGTCAGTGTGCAAGTGTTGTATGTGGATTCACACTACATTCAGAACAAGAGCTACTTAAATTCAAACATTCAGGTTTAAAATGTTGATTTTCTTCTGCAGGTTAGCACTGAAGGTGACAGCGTTTAAATAACATAACTAAAGGAAAAAAAGGTTAACAAGTGATTCACAGAACTCTAGGGTTCATGACTCAATTTATGGCAAAATGTTTAACGGGTTAGTTACAATTTTTTTCTAGTGATAAAGTATGTTTATGAGCTGCTTAATTCATACATTTTATTTTAAGAAAAGAACAAATAAAAATAAAAATAATTCATTAAAATTAAATCCATAAAATAATATCATGATGGAACTCATAGAAGGTTATATTTATATGAAGCGCTGGACGGAAGGTTTTATTTTCTTCTAAGAGTGTAAGGTTAGTTAACGACATTAGTTTACATGAACTAACAATAAACAATACTTCATCATCATTTATTAAACTTTATTAATGTTAATCTCAACAGTTATTAATGCCTAGAAACATTGCGTTTGCAATTCACTTTATATTAGGTACCCTTAAGTACTATGTACTTACATCAAAAAATAAGTACAATGTACTTACTTTGTTCAAACTGTATTGCAAATCACTTTAGCTGATATTGCGGTGGATACGGGTAGAGTTAGGGACAGGTGTGGGTCAGTTTAGAGCCAACTGTGTAATTACAAATGTAACTACAGAAATTAATTACAGACGTAATTACATGCAGGTATTTTTTCAAACGATTGCAAAAGTTTGTGAGCTGTAACGTATCAGATCTAAGGATGATGAAAGTATATATAGGAATATACGCCTTGATGGCTGCTCTGTCAAGCCTTCGTAATAATGTGAGGAACCTGGGTGTGCTCTTTGATACCAATCTCTCATTTGAAAGCCACGTAGCATCTGTAAAACCGCATTCTACCATCTTAAAAATATATCTAAATTAGGACAGATTCTCAAAGACAAATGCTGAACAGTTAGTGCATGCGTTCATGAGCTCAAGGCTAGATTATTGTAATGCTTTACTGGGTGGTTGCCCTGCTCGCTTAATAAACAAACTCCAGCTGGTCCAAAACGCAGCAGCTCGAGTTCTTACTAGAACCAGGAAGTACGATCATATTAGTCCAGTTCTGTCAACACTGCACTGGCTCCCTATTAAACATCGCACACATTTTAAAATCGTACTTATTACTTACAAAATACTAAATGGTTTAGCTCCAGTACTTAAGCGAGCTCTTAACACATTATACTTCATCACGTCTATTGCGGTCTCTAAACTCTGGCCAGTTGATAATACCTAGAATATCTAAATCAACTGCAGGCGGTCGATCCTTTTCCTATTTAGCTCCTAAACTCTGGAAAAGTCTTCCTAGCATTGTTCGGGAAGCAGACACACTCTGTCAGTTTAAATCTAGACTAAAATCACATCTCTTTACTATGGCACACACATAGAACGCCTCTTTTGCCTTTGGCTTACTCAGTTGGGGACACTAAATATTAAACTATATCACTGATCTACCCACTTTGACACCATATGATAATTGAAATAAGTTGGATAACATCACCGTTTTCACCAGAGAGACTACAGCCGAATCAAATTCTGTTGCATTATTTTCCTGATAACACTGTGAAGCTGCTTTGAAACAATCAGTACTGTAAAAAGCGCTATATAAATAAAGGTGACTTAACTTGACTAGATATAAATCAAAGTTCAGGTTATCAAACAAGGTAAAGAGGATAATCCAAGACTATAAATGCAACGTAAAACACATGGTCAATGACAAAGGACACACGAGCACAAAGCGTGGCAAGGGAACAATGTTTTTTTGGAGGACTCAAAGTTTGTCGGGGGAACTCAAAGTTTGTCGAAGGAACTCAAAGTTTGTGGAGGAAACTCAAATTTGTGGAGGGAACTGAAAGTTTGTCAAGGTAACTCAAAGTTTGTCGAAGGAACTCAAAGTTTGTCGAGGGAACTCAAAGTTTGTCGAGGTAACTCAAAGTTTGTCGAAGGAACTCAAAGTTTGTTGAAGGAACTCAAAGTTTGTCGAGGTAACTCAAATTTTGAGCGAGCACAAAGTTTGGTTCGCGGAACTCAAAGTTTGTCAGGGGAACTCAAAGTTTGTCGGGGGAACTCAAAGTTTGTCGGGGGAACTCAAAGTTTGTCGAGGTAACTCAAAGTTTGAGCGAGCACAAAGTTTGTCGGGGGAACTCAAAGTTTGTCAGGGGAACTCAAAGTTTGAGCGAGCACAAAGTTTGTCGGGGGAACTCAAAGTTTGCCAGGGGAACTCAATGCTTGAGCGAGCACAAAGTTTGTCGGGGGAACTCAAAGTTTGTCAGGGGAACTCAAAGTTTGTCGAGGGAACTCAAAGTTTGTCGAGGTAACTCAAAGTTTGTCGAAGGAACTCAAAGTTTGTCAGGGGAACTCAAAGTTTGAGCGAGCACAAAGTTTGTCTGGGGAACTCAAAGTTTGTCGGGGGGACTCAAAGTTTGTCGGGGGAACTCAAAGTTTGTCGGGGGAACTCAAAGTTTGTCTGGGGAACTCAAAGTTTGTCGAGGGAACTCAAAGTTTGTCGAGGTAACTCAAAGTTTGTCGAAGGAACTCAAAGTTTGTCAGGGGAACTCAAAGTTTGAGCGAGCACAAAGTTTGTCTGGGGAACTCAAAGTTTGTCGGGGGGACTCAAAGTTTGTCGGGGGAACTCAAAGTTTGTCGGGGGAACTCAAAGTTTGTCTGGGGAACTCAAAGTTTGTCGAGGTAACTCAAGGTTTGTCGAAGGAACTCAAAGTTTGTTGAAGGAACTCAAAGTCTGTCGAAGGAACTCAAAGTTTGAGCGAGCACAAAGTTTTTCGGGGGAACTCAAAGTTTGTCGAAGGAACTCAAAGTTTGTCGAAGGAACTCAAAGTTTGTCGAAGGAACTCAAAGTTTGTCGAAGGAACTCAAAGTTTGATGAAGGAACTCAAAGTTTGATGAAGGAACTCAAAGTTTGATGAAGGAACTCAAAGTTTTTCGGGGGAACTCAAAGTTTGTCGGGGGAACTCAAAGTTTGTCAAGGGAACTCAAAGTTTGTCAAGGGAACTCAAAGTTTGTCAAGGGAACTCAAAGTTTGTCAAGGAAACTCAAAGTTTGTCGGGGGAACTCAAAGTTTGTCGAAGGAACTCAAAGTTTGTCAGGGGAACTCAAAGTTTGTCAGGGGAACTCAAAGTTTGTCGAAGGAACTCAAAGTTTGTCGGGGGAACTCAAAGTTTGTCAAGGGAACTCAAAGTTTGTCAAGGGAACTCAAAGTTTGTCGGGGGAACTCAAAGTTTGTCAAGGGAACTCAAAGTTTGTCGGGGGAACTCAAAGTTTGTCGAAGGAACTCAAAGTTTGTTGGGGGAACTCAAAGTTTGTTGAAGGAACTCAAAGTTTGTCGAAGGAACTCAAAGTTTGTCGGGGGAACTCATAGTTTGTCGGGGGAACTCAAAGTTTGTCGAAGGAACTCAAAGTTTGTCGGGGGAACTCAAAGTTTGTCAGGGGAACTCAAAGTTTGTCGAAGGAACTCAAAGTTTGTCGGGGGAACTCAAAGTTTGTCAAGGGAACTCAAAGTTTGTCGGGGGAACTCAAAGTTTGTCGGGGGAACTCAAAGTTTGTCGAAGGAACTCAAAGTTTGTCGGGGGAACTCAAAGTTTGTTGAAGGAACTCAAAGTTTGTCGAAGGAACTCAAAGTTTGTCAAGGGAACTCATAGTTTGTTGGGGGAACTCAAAGTTTGTCGGGGGAACTCAATGTTTGTCGAGGGAACTCAAATTTTGTCGGGGTCGTCAAAGTTTGTTGGGGGAACTCAAAGTTTGTCAGGGGAGTCGAGGGAACTCAAAGTTTGTCGGGGGAGTCGAGGGAACTCAAAGTTTGTCGAGGGAACTCAAAGTTTGTTGAGGTAACTCAAAGTTTGTCAGGGGAGTCGAGGGAACTCAAAGTTTGTCAGGGAAGTTGAGGGAACTCAAAGTTTGTCAGGGGGATTCGAGGGAACTCGAAGTTTGTCGAGGGAACTCAAAGTTTGTCGAGGTAACTCAAAGTTTGTCAGGGGAGTCGAGGGAACTCAAAGTTTGTCGAGGGAACTGAAAGTTTGTCGATGGAACTCAAAGTTTGTCGAGGTAACTCAACGTTTGTCAGGGGAGTCGAGGGAACTCAAAGTTTGTCGGGGGAGTTGAGGGAACTCAAAGTTTGTCGGGGGAGTCGAGGGAACTCAAAGTTTGTCGAGGGAACTCAAAGTTTTTCAGGGGAGTCGAGGGAACTCAAAGTTTGTCAGGGGAGTCGAGGGAACTCAAAGTTTGTCGGGGGAGTCGAGGGAACTCAAAGTTTGTCCGGGGAGTCGAGGGAACTCAAAGTTTGTCAGGGGAGTCGAGGGAACTCAAAGTTTGTCAGGGGAGTCGAGGGAACTCAAAGTTTGTCGGGGGAGTCGAGGGAACTCAAAGTTTGTCCGGGGAGTCGAGGGAACTCAAAGTTTGTCGGGGGAGTCGAGGGAACTCAAAGTTTGTCGGGGGAGTCGAGGGAACTCAAAGTTTGTCAGGGGAGTCGAGGGAACTCAAAGTTTGTCGGGGGAGTCGAGGGAACTCAAAGTTTGTCCGGGGAGTCGAGGGAACTCAAAGTTTGTCGGGGGAGTCGAGGGAACTCAAAGTTTGTCAGGGGAGTCGAGGGAACTCAAAGTTTGTCCGGGGAGTCGAGGGAACTCAAAGTTTGTCGGGGGAGTCGAGGGAACTCAAAGTTTGTCAGGGGAGTCGATGGAACTCAAAGTTTGTCGGGGGAGTCGAGGGAACTCAAAGTTTGTCAGGGGAGTCGAGGGAACTCAAAGTTTGTCAGGGGAGTCGAGGGAACTCAAAGTTTGTCCGGGGAGTCGAGGGAACTCAAAGTTTGTCCGGGGAGTCGAGGGAACTCAAAGTTTGTCCGGGGAGTCGAGGGAACTCAAAGTTTGTCCGGGGAGTCGAGGGAACTCAAAGTTTGTCGAGGGAACTCAAAGTTTTTCGGGGGAGTCGAGGGAACTCAAAGTTTGTCCAGGGAACTCAAAGTTTGTCGAGGAAACTCAAAGTTTGTCGGGGGAGTCGAGGGAACTCAAAGTTTGTCGAAGGAACTCAATGTTTCTTGGGCAAACTCAAAGTTTGAGCAAGCACAGTTTGTCGAGGGAACTGAACGTTTATTGGGGGAATTCAAAGTTTCTCTGCGGAATGCAAAAGTTTTGCGAGCGAACCTAAAGTCTGTAGAGGGAACTCAAAATTTGTCGGGAGAATACAACATTTTTGATTGCAAATTTTGACAAATGTAAAAAATTTTTTTAAATGTTACCATAATTATGCCTAAATTGAGCGCATACATTTTTTTTGCAGATCCATCCAGTGTGTTTCATGCAACATCAAAAAAAATATTGGATGGAAATATAGCTACTGTTACAGACTGCTGTTCACAACATAAATAAAGTCTTTAAATATCAAAACTCAGAAAACAAGATATAGACAAAAATAGGAGATATGAATGGAACATGTTTAAATATAAAGATCTCTCACTCTATTTTTAAGAGAAAATGTGCAATTACAGCTCTCCCACTCTTGGCAAACAGTAACCATCTCTGAACCATAAAACGGTGTGTGAGTGTGAGTCAAACGTCCCCTTCCTGTTCGCTCTCATACACACACTTCAATTCCCGTTCGCTCAGAGGCCGTTCGTCTCGCTCGCTCTTCCAGGTCCTGAACTTTTCTGAGGAAACTTTCCAAAGTCATCACATCTGACACGCTCCCAAAATCCAGCCAACGAAACGCAAACGAGTTTCTGATTTAGTTTATACACTCTATCCGCCCTCACACTCACACATACACACACCAAGGTTTAATATTACAAATGCATCATGGGACATTTGTTGCAGCCACATCCTGTATTACCAGAGGAAATGGCCTGGTAATGGTTTACAAATGTTCCTCTCCATGTCTCTCGTTCAGGTGTAATTATTCTCAAAGCAATTGTGTGTTTCAGGGTATCTCAGAGCAGTAATGGATGTTTATAATCTCTTTCCTGTTCCTGTTGAGTCCAAAACACTAGCATGTGCACACAAACACACACGTTCCCGTTTACACATAAACTCTCTCAGAGTGTTTGCATATTTCAGACGCTGAACAATCAAGAGCTCTGAAGCAGGAATTCTGGGTAACATACTTAGTGACGGGAATCTAAATGAAAAAACTGTTCATGTAAACAAGCATCAGTTGCTATGATAGGTTTATTGAATTTACAGGATAAAGAAACTACAAACACAAGGATCTCCTATGAATAACCAGTAGTTCTACCAGAACAGATCTAGTAGTTTACCAAGAGATAATCAGCCTTAGTTTTCAGAATATACATTTATATGTAACTGAGACAGAAAGTATGACTAGTATCACAAGAACACAAGAGGAACTTAAATACACAGGACAATAATGAACAGAGTACAAACATGTGTGCTGGTTAATAATTGTCCTTAATTAAATAATGATAATAATAATTTGTTACATTTGCAGTGGTGCAAAAAAGTATTTAGATAACAAATCCAGAAAATCACATTAAAGGGGGGGTGAAATGCTGTTTCATGCATACTGAGCTTTTTACACCTTTAAAGACTTGGATTCCCATCCTAAACATAGACAAAGTTTCAAAAACTAATGTTGGACGTTTGATGGAGTATTTCTGTGTTAAAAATACTCCTTCCGGTTTCTCACAAGTTTCGGCGAGTTTTTTTCGAGTATGGGTCTATTTGACGTTAAATAGAGCGGAAGGTCCTTGTATGGGCCGTACGGGCTCTTCTCCCGGTAGGGTGCGCGCGCGTGACTAGAGGGAGAGAGAGGAAATGCACGCTGTAAACAGTCTCTCAGGTGCAGATCCAGTCGTCCGTGAACACTTATGTCGCGCCGCGCTCCACTTTATTCCTATGGGTGACGTCGAGCGACTTCAACGCTTCAGCACAGCATTCTGGGAAGGCAGCGCTGCATTTGAACCGATTTGAACGCAGAAATGACGGGAAGCTTCAAGGCATCGCTTCAGTCGCGTCGCAAAGTGGATTTCCACGGTCACTGCTGTCACAGGACTTCACCAAATCATACCAAAGAAGTGTGTTTCTGACAGAGCGGTCCTGCTTTGGAAGATGCCGGTGAGTAAATCAACTTCAAATGTCTCTGCTATTGGCTACCGTCGCATGAGTAAACATCAGTAAACGATACGATCGCGTGCTTCGTCATTCAAATGCGCTAACGGTTACTCCATTGTTGTTCTGTATAACGTTACACTATTCTGACTCTGACGTGCAAAACCGTTTTGCTTGCTACCTCTAAGGTCTAGTCACATACAATAGTCCATAAACTGAATCATGTCCTCATAAACTGCACACAAAGGCCCCTAAATACAGTACATACCACAGAGACGGACATCCTGATGTTGCCGTTTCTCCTGTTCAATTTATTTCAGCCTCAGATTTGATTGTGGATCATTATCTGTATTAGCTGAGATAGATGGGTTTCTCCACGCTTGAGGACGTCACCGCTTTGCGCGCTTGTCATTCTTTAGCTCCGCCCACACGATACGCCTCCAGGCGCTCGTTTTTTTCCGGAAAGACTCGGTACAGCCCATATTTCTTTTATAAATATGATAAAACTAAAGACTTTTCGGAGATATGAAGGATGCAATACTACTCTATAGGTACTCAAGATTGACATGAGATTGACTGAAACTGAGTGTTTCACCCCCCCCTTTAAGTTATGGTGGAAAATAGCTATTTGGTCAATAACAAAAGTTAATCTCAATACTTTGTTATATACCCTTTTTTGACAATGATAGATGTCAAACGTTTTCTGTAAGTCACCACAAGGTTTTTACACGATGTTGTTTGTAGTTTGGCCCATTCCTCCATGCAGATGAGATCCTCTAGAGCAGTGATGTTTAGGGATTTTCAACTCCTTCCAAAGATTTTCTATTGGGTTGAGATCTGGAGGCTGGCTAGGCCACTCCAGGACCTTGAAATGCTTCTTACGAAGACACTCGACACTCCTTCGTTGCCCGGGTGGTGTGTTTGGGATCATTGTCATGCTGAAAGACCCAGCCATGTTTCATCTTCAATGCCCTTGCTGATGGAAGGAGGTTTTTACTTAAAAACTCACGATACACAGCCCCATTCATTCTTTCCTTTACACGGATCAGTCGTCCTGGTCCCTTTGCAAAAAAAAAAAAAAACAGCCCCAAAGCATGATGCCCCCCCCCCCCATGCATTACAGTAGGTGTGGTGCAACTCAGCACTCTTTCTCCTCCAAACACGACAAGTTGAGTTTTCACAAAAAGTTATATTTTGATTTAATCTGACCATATGGCATTCTCCCAATCCTCTACTGCAGGGATTCCCAAAGTGTGGTGCGCGCACCCCCAGGGGTACGCGAGCTGCCACCAGGGGGTGCGCGAGAGGAAAAATGTAATGGCGTTTTTTTTTAAATGGTTTAAAAAAAAATTATAAAAAAAAGACAAGATGATCTCGGAAGATTTGGTTTCAAAGTGAAATGTAAAAGTAGGCCTAAGTGAGTTTGTCATTGTGTGTTGTTGTGTTTTTCATTAAGAAAAATAAGCTAATGAACCCACAGTTCAAGTAACCGGCCCCCGAATCGGCACTAATTCAAAACTGAAACTAAAATCTGCTTGGCCGCAAAGAGCGCGCATTTACTGACGAGCTGTCATTCACAGTGTGCGCGCACTGGCGCGGTTTCAGTTTATGTATATGGAAGCTTAACTTTCATAGGAATTCATTGAAAGCACTCCCTTTGCTCCGGTTCGTTATCTCGGCGGCCTATTGCTGCAATGTTTATTTTATGCGGCTGAAAATAACCATGCTTTCTGTTACTGAGCATGTGTCTGTCACATCCTCGGAAGCTTGTGCGTAGCTTTGTTGCATTATATTGAAACTTTTTTGATGTTGTTATTGTCATTCGTGTTCTGGTTATTTGCCCATGATTAAACAGTCTTTATATGGCGATAAAACAAAGCTTTTTTTTTTTTTTTTTAAGTGGGTATTGGGGGTGCGCGAACCCGTTCGGGACATAGAAGGGGGTGCGCAGGTAAAAAAGTTTGGGAACCGCTGCTCTACTGGATCATCCAAATGCTCTCTAGCAAACTTCAGACGGGCTTGGACATGTACTAACCTAAGCAGGGGACACGTCTAGGACTGCAGGATTTGAGTCCCTGGTGGCGTGTTACTGATGGTAGCCTTTGTTACTTTGGTCCCAGCTCTCTGCAGGTCATTCACTAGGTCCCCCCGTGTGGTTCTGGGATTTTCGCTCACTGATCTTGTTATCATTTTGACCCAACGGGGTGAGATCTTGCGTGAAGCCCCAGATCGAGGGAGATTTTTAGTGGTCTTGTATGTCTTCCATTTTCTAATAATTGCTCCCACAGTTGATTTCTTCCTATTGCATATTCAGTCTTCCCAGCCTGGTGCAGGTCTACAATTTTGTTTTGGTGTCCTAGATCGCTGCGCTAGTGAAAAAATGTTGTGAAGACTTTAAGTTGCGTTATGTTGTTTTTTTTAGTCCTGTAATTTCCGTTATTAATTAACTATACGCAGTGATATGGAACTGTAATGCGATCGAGAGCGGCCTGGAACTACGTTTGCTGTGCGTTTCCCAGAAAATAATCGCACATCTCAGAACGTTCATCAGCCAATCAGATTCAAGCATTCACGGCCCCGTAGTATAAGCCAAATTGTAGGATTGTGTGTGAGTGTGAAAGGGCTGACTTTCTAACTGACTTAGAAAGTATGACTAGTCTTAATAAAACTGGTAAGATTAGCCTAAGCAGTTTATGCAACTGGCCAAGTGCATTAAGACACTTTTAACTCTATAAAGACTATTAATATGAACATTTCTAAGGCCTCTGAATAATGATCAACATGATCTGATAAACCTGTTTCACTCAATCTCCTACAGTCGTGTGTGTGTGTGTGTGTGTGTGTGTGTGTGTGTGTGTGTGTGTGTGTGTGTGTGTGTGTGTGTGTGTGTGTGTGTGTGTGTGTGTGTGTGTGTGTGTGTGTGTGAGTTCTTGCTTCCAGATGTTCTACATACTGAGCCGTCGACTTTAATTGCTATTGTGTGTTAAAGTTGCATCAAAGAATGAAACATTAAAGCAGCACAAAGGTTCTCTGCACATGTTTCTTTTGATGTCATTAACGAGCTCTTATGACTGACTGATTAATATTCCTCTTCATTACCCTTATGGCTCTTTTTGGCAATGTAATAGAATCTTTCTCGCATGTGAATTAATTCCCGGTGACAATCTAAAACCTTCTGAATTCATGACTAAGTATATCAGTTTACCTTATAAACTTAGTCATCTCGTAAATTATTAATTTATAACATTCCATCGGATAAACTACCCAATAATAAACACTCTACCGGACAATGCACAAATACATGACCTGAAAACTACCCGTCAGTTTATCTACAAAACAAACACACTAACAGTCACAGAACACTTAACACTGAACTGATCAACATCAGCACTAAAACTAAAGCTTCAGGCGGTCTGAAGGTGGTCTGTAGATGATCTAAAGTTGAACTGTAGATGATCTAAAGGTGGTCTGTAGATGATCTAAAGTTGAACTGTAGATGATCTAAAGGTGGTCTGTAGATGATCTAAAGGTGGTCTGTAGATGATCTAAAGGTGGTCTGTAGATGGTCTAAAGGTGGTCTCTAGATGATCTAAAGGTGGTCTGTAGATGGTCTAAAGGTGGTCTCTAAATGATCTAAAGGTGGCCTGTAGATGGGATAAATTTGGTCTGTAGATGATCTAAAAGTGGTCTGTAGATGATCTAAAGGTGGTCTGTAGATGATCTAAAGGCGGTCTGTTGATGATCTAAAGGTGGTATGTAGATGATCTAAAGGTGGTCTCTAGATGATCTACAGGTGGTCTGTTGATGATCTAAAGGTGGTCTGTAGATGGTCTAAATGTGGTCTGTAGATGATCTAAAGTTGAACTGTAGATGATCTAAAGGTGGTCTGTAGATGATCTAAAGTTGAACTGTAGATGATCTAAAGGTGGTCTGTAGATGGTCTAAATGTGGTCTGTAGATGATCTAAAGGTGGTCTGTAGATGATCTAAAGTTGAACTGTAGATGATCTAAAGGTAGTCTGTAGATGGTCTAAATGTGGTCTGTAGATGATCTAAAGTTGAACTGTAGATGATCTAAAGGTGGTCTGTAGATGATCTAAAGGTGGTCTGTAGATGGTCTAAAGGTGGTCTCTAGATTATCTAAAGGTGGTCTGTAGATGATCTAAAGGTGGTCTGTAGATGATCTAAAGGTGGTCTGTAGATGATCTAAAGGTGGTCTGTTGATGATCTAAAGGTGGTCTGTTGATGATCTAAAGGTGGTCTGTAGAAGATCTAAAGGTGGTCTGTTGATGATCTAAAGGTGGTCTGTAGATGATCTAAAGGTGGTCTGTAGATGATCTAAAGGTGGTCTGTAGAAGATCTAAAGGTGGTCTGTTGATGATCTAAAGGTGGTCTGTTGATGATCTAAAGGTGGTCTGTAGATAATAATAATAATAATGCGTTCAATTTATATAGCGCTTTTCAAGGCACTCAAACCGCTTTACATAGAAGGGGGGAATCTCCTCAACCACCACCAATGTGCAGCATCCACCTGGATGATGCGACGGCAGCCATATTGCGCCAGAACGCCCACCACACACCAGCTTATGGTGGAGAGGAGACCGAGTGATGAAGCCAATCAGGATATGGGGATTATTAGGAGGCCATGATGGACAGGGGCCAATGGGCAAATTTGGCCAGGATGCCGGGGTTACACCCCTACTCTTTTTCCGAAAGACATCCTGGGATTTTTAACGACCACAGAGAGTCAGGACCTCGGTTTAACGTCTCATCCGAAAGACGGTGCTCTTTTGACAGTATAGTGTCCCCATCACTATACTGGGGTGTTAGGACCCACACAGACCACAGGGTGAGCACCCCCTGCTGGCCTCACTAACACCTCTACCAACAGCTACCTGGTTTTCCCAGTTGGTCTCCCATCCAGATACTGACCAGGCTCAGCCCTGCTTAGCTTCAGTGGGAAACCAGTCTTGGGCTACAGGGTGAT
This sequence comes from Pseudorasbora parva, assembly GCF_024679245.1. NCBI lineage: Eukaryota > Metazoa > Chordata > Actinopteri > Cypriniformes > Gobionidae > Pseudorasbora > Pseudorasbora parva. Next base: position 46,694,879 of record NC_090182.1, read on the forward strand.
ATGGCTGCTGGTTGGTCTGTTGATGATCTAAAGGTGGTCTGTTGATGATTTAAAGGTGGTCTCTAGATGATCTAAAGGTGGTCTGTAGATGATCTAAAGGTGGTCTGTAGATGGTCTAAAGGTGGTCTGTAGATGATCTAAAGGTGGTCTGTAGATGATCTAAAGGTGGTCTGTAGATGGTCTAAAGGTGGTCTGTAGATGATCTAAAGGTGGTCTGTAGATGATCTAAAGGTGGTCTGTAGATGGTCTAAAGGTGGTCTGTAGATGATCTAAAGGTGGTCTGTAGATGGTCTAAAGGTGGTCTGTAGATGATCTAAAGGTGGTCTGTAGATGATCTAAAGGTGGTCTGTAGATGGTCTAAAGGTGGTCTGTTGATGATCTAAAGGTGGTCTGTAGATGATCTAAAGGTGGTCTGTAGATGGTCTAAATGTGGTCTGTAGATGGTCTAAAGGTGGTCTGTAGATGGTCTAAAGGTGGTCTGTAGATGATCTAAAGGTGGTCTGTAGATGGTCTAAAGGTGGTCTATTGATGATCTAAAGGTGGTCTGTTGATGATCTAAAGGTGGTCTGTTGATGATCTAAAGGTGGTCTGTTGATGATCTAAAGGTGGTCTGTTGATGATCTAAAGGTGGTCTGTTGATGATCTAAAGGTGGTCTGTTGATGATCTAAAGGTGGTCTGTTGATGATCTAAAGGTGGTCTGTAGATGCTGAAAGCACTGACAGCATGCTTTGTGTGCTGCTTTGTGTGCACACACACACACACACACACACACACACACACACACACACACACACACACACACACACACACACACACACACACACACACACACACACACACACACACACACACACACACACACACACACACACACACACACACACACACACACCTGGCCCTATCTATCTCATTGTATTTTTCTGGTGTCAATGGTGTCTCGTACCCCATTTTTTCTATTAATAACTAACCATGACTTCAGTAACTGTGGTATTTTGGCACACACACATCCGTTCTCGTGTTTGATTTGCAGATGGAAACAAATGGCTGTGAGATATTTGGTCACCAGCAACAACTGCAGATCCCGAGTGTGTGTGAGGCATGTTCTCATGTGTGGGGACGATGTGTTATGTTGTTGAGACTCCTATAATGTCATCGTGTTGTTGATGATCTTTACTTCTGCTGAAGGGACAGATGTAGATCCTCCAGACTCTCGCTGAGCTCCATCTTTCCATGAGGCGGTGAAGTGATGACTGGACATTTTCCCACACAGCTGTGACTTAAAAATGTAGGCAGAAAGGACAGAGACGTTTACTGAGAAACATCAGGTGCTGCAGATGGAGGCACGTTCTCCATTGAGCTGCATGGCGTCACAAACAAGAGCAAATCAACAGGAAGATGGAGGAAAATTTTTTTTTGCTGTTGCTAGAGAGTTATAGTTGGTGGCTGAATGCATTAATAAGCTGTTGCTAGGGGGTTGAGAGAGGTTGCTATGACATTACTATTCTTTTCCGTTACTATGCTGTTGCTAGGGTGTTCTGGGTTGTTGTTAGAATGTTATGCTGTTTCTAGGGTGTTGTTGAACTTTAATAGGGCGTTGCTATGCTGTTGCTAGGGTGTTCTGGGTGGTTGTTAGAAAGTTATGCTATTTCTAGGGTGTTGTTGAACTTTACTAGGGCGTTGCTATGCTGTTGCTAGGGTGTTCTGGGTGGTTGTTAGAATGTTATGCTGTTTCTAGGGTGTTGTTGAACTTTACTAGGGCGTTGCTATGCTGTTGCTAGGGTGTTCTGGGTGGTTGTTAGAATGTTATGCTGTTTCTAGGGTGTTGTGAAACTTTACAAGGGCGTTACTATGCTGTTGCTATGGTGTTCTAGGTGGTTGTTAGAATGTTATGCTGTTTCTAGGGTGTTGTTGAACTTTACTAGGGCATTACTATGCTGTTGCTAGGGTGTCCTGGGTGGTTGTTAGAATGTTATGCTGTTTCTAGGGTGTTGTTGAACTTTACTAGGGCATTACTATGCTGTTGCTAGGGTGTTCTGGGTGGTTGTTAGAATGTTATGCTGTTTCTAGGGTGTTGTTGAACTTTACTAGGGCGTTGCTATGCTGTTGCTAGGGTGTTCTGGGTGGTTGTTAGAATGTTATGCTGTTTCTAGGGTGTTGTGAAACTTTACAAGGGTGTTACTATGCTGTTGCTATGGTGTTCTGGGTGGTTGTTAGAATGTTATGCTGTTTCTAGGGTGTTGTGGAACTTTACTAGGGCGTTGCTATGCTGTTGCTAGGGTGTTCTGGGTGGCTGTTAGAAGGTTATGCTGTTTCTAGGGTGTTGTGGAACTTTAATAGGGCGTTACTATGCTGTTGCTAGGGTGTTCTGGGTGGTTGTTAGAATGTTATGCTGTTTCTAGGGTGTTGTGGAACTTAACTAGGGCATTACTATGCTGTTGCTACGGTGTTCTGGGTGGTTGTTAGAATGTTATGCTGTTTCTAGTGTGTTGTGAAACTTTACAAGGGCGTTACTATGCTGTTGCTATGGTTTTCTGAGGGTTGTTGTTAGAATGTATGCTGTTTCTATGGTGTTGTGGAACTTTACTAGGGCGTTACTATGCTGTTGCTAGGGTGTTCTGGGTGGTTGTTAGAATGTTATGCTGTTTCTAGGGTGTTGTGGAACTTTACTAGGGCATTACTATGCTGTTGCTAGGGTGTTCTGGGTGGTTGTTAGAAGGTTATGCTGTTTCTAGGGTGTTATGGAACTTTAATAGGGCGTTGCTATGCTGTTGCTATGGTGTTCTGGGTGGTTGTTAGAATGTTATGCTGTTTCTAGGGTGTTGTGGAACTTTACTAGGGCATTACTATGCTGTTGCTAGGGTGTTCTGGGTGGCTGTTAGAAGGTTATGCTGTTTCTAGGGTGTTGTGGAACTTTAATAGGGCGTTGCTATGCTGTTGCTATGGTGTTCTGGCTGGTTGTTAGAATGTTATGCTGTTTCTAGGGTGTTGTGGAACTTTAATAGGGCATTACTATGCTGTTGCTAGGGTGTTCTGGGTGGTTGTTAGAATGTTATGTTGTTTCTAGGGTGTTGTGGGAGGTTGCTATGGCAATAATATGCTGTTGCTAGAGAGATATAGGTGGTTGCTCTATACGTTACTATGTTGTTGCTAGGGGGTTGAGAGTGGAGGAAGGCCAAATAATTTCCCATTTGTACCGGCAAAACATTTTTAGCGTTGCTTCGTACAGTTAAAATGAAAATAGTGTCATAATATAAGAACAAAAAACTGTATAATTGACAATGGAAATATTAAATATACATTAAAGACATTCTACAAGTTTCTCTCTCTCTCTCTCTCTCTCTCTCTCTCTCTCTCTCTCTCTCACACACACACACACACACACACACACACACACACACACACACACACACACACACACACACACACACACACACACACACACACACGTCGTTGCTCCTCCCATGTAAAAATATAAATTTCACTCAAGCTTCCTAAAATATTTAGTCCAACAACCACCTTTCCATATACAAAAGCTGTTATTGAGACTCCTAAAATATGATCCGTCGTAAACCTGTCTGACCTCTCTCTCTCTCTCTCTATGTGTGTGTGTGTGTGTACTTATTTATATTACATTGTGGGGACCTAATATCCCAAAAATGTAAAATTAACCTGAGATCAGCAGCCAGCGGTCCCCACAATGTAAATGGATTCATAAACATACTAAATTGTAGTTTTTTTTGAAAATGTAAAAATGCAGGATGTTTCTGTGATGGGTAGGTTTAGGGGCAGTGTGTGTGTGTGTGTGTGTGTGTTTGTGTGTGTGTCCACACAGCTCCTGATATCCAGCAGATTAATATCCTCTTACCACATCTAACATCAGTCTCATTACACACATCACAATGTAAGTTTAGAGGTACAAATGTAACTCTGGTGTTACAGTGGTACAGGACCTGAATGAGAACATTATAATCCACACCGAACATAAATATCATTCACTGCTAGGATAACAACATTAATCTCAAATGAGCATTAGAAACACAAAAATACAGGGCAATGAAAGCATCTATTTTTAATTTTACAAAAATATTGTTCATCAAAAGCAATAAATTACAGTTTGTGTACGATTGCTATCACAATTCTTTCAATGCTTTTAACACATTTCATACTTCTTGTTTTAAGAATTTTTTTGATGTTTTGACTAGAAAAGAGAGAAAAATACTAAGTAAGAAAAGCATTTTTTGCAGTGCAGGTTTATACATCCAACATTACTTAGCCAATTTAAGTTTGGAAACAATTTATTGTATTTCTAATGTCACACTTACTAATTATCTAACTTTTTTTCATGCATAAAATCATATCGATTTTAGGAAGGCGGTCCCCCATAAAGGTTCCTGATATCTAGGGGTCCTTGGTATCATTAAGTTTGAAATCCCTGGTTTATGACACGGTCTGTGATAGTAGCTCTGAGTGACCCTCAGTCTGGCCCTTCTTCTTCTTTGAGCGCCGCTGTGCATTCTAGCTCCCCAATCCTTTCTCTTGTCCTGGTACTCATCTTCCTCTCCCTCATGCAGCCATTTTTATTACTCTCTTTGTGTTGCTCTATATTGTTCCTTTTTCACACAAGATCAGCCCGTGGTCATGTGAAAGAACATCAACACCTGAACAATTCCTAGACGGGAATCAACTGTTTCTCAGGGGATATATTTATGTTTCAATTCACAATATGAACAGCTGTGACTTTAGCCTGTGAGGTTAGGTTTAATTCACTTCGACTTTAGCTTAAGGCTAGGTTTAATTCACTTCGACTTTAGCTTAAGGTTAGGTTTAATTCACTTCGACTTTAGCTTAAGGTTAGGTTTAATTCACTTCGACTTTAGCTTAAGGCTAGGTTTAATTCACTTCGACTTTAGCTTAAGGTTAGGTTTAATTCACTTCGACTTTAGCTTAAGGTTAGGTTTAATTCACTTCGACTTTAGCTTAAGGTTAGGTTTAATTCACTTCGACTTTAGCTTAAGGTTAGGTTTAATTCACTTCGACTTTAGCTTAAGGTTAGGTTTAATTCACTTCGACTTTAGCTTAAGGTTAGGTTTAGAACATGGTGTTTTCTGTTCTGATATACAGTGTTAAAGCACTGGTAAATTTGGCAGCAAAAATCCATCGTTTTGGTCTTGGTTGAGCTTGTGTGTAAAAGAAGTTCAAGCATTTTAAATGTGTGTTAACTGTACGCATTTTGTGTAAAAGAAACAAGAAATGTGTTAAATGTAGGCCACACAAATTGTTGAAAGCAATTGTAAAAAACTGTAAACAAAGGTTGATTTATATTTTATTTTCAGAGGTCACAATACACACACACACACACACACACACACACACACACACACACACACACACACACACACACACATTCTGTATTTTTACATTCTCAAAAAAACCTAATTTGTATGATTTATAAGCCTTTTGAAAAGTGGGGACCGCTGACTGGTCCCCACAATGTAATATAAACAAGGACACACATACACACACATCCACTTTTCTGTTTGATCTCTGTCGAAAAGACACAACATGGGCGTCACACAGCGACCTTCACTTATCAGAGCAGGAAGTGCTTGGACAGCTGAAGGGCTCGTCCATCATGAAGCAGGTCAGTCTGGAGCCGAACTCCAACCTGGGGGTGGTTGCTAGGGTGTTACTATGCTGTTGCTAGGGTGTTGTGGGTTGTTGCTAGGGTGTTAATATGCTGTTAGTAGAGGGTTCTAGGTGGTTGAGTGAGTGGTCTCTGGATGTGTTACTATGCTGCGGATTGCAACAACAAAACTGAGATTGAAAGATTTGCATTCATATACTTTCAACCCTAAATATTGATAAAAAGTAAATGCCACCCATTATTTTTTCATCTGAAGTAGTCCTTTTCTAACCATTCACTGGAGCAGCACAAGAATGATAAAAGTCACAGATTACACATCACATCCTCTCTTCATTTTGTTGCATTAGTAAAGCCCCTTTCACACTGCGATTCCGGCAAATACACGGATAATGCGACCCGGCATTTGTTCCCGGGCCGCTAGATTTGGTCCATTCACACAGCCAACGAAATACCGTAATATGTGCGCTTTCACACACAACCCGTAACGGTCCCGGGTCGAGTTGACGCGTGACATCCTGATGTGACGTATAACGGCGAGCGATCTCCGCTTCAGCGCGGATAGTAAGGAGCTCCGTGGGCTCGACTTGTGTCCAGTTTGCGCTCATTTCTGCTTGTTTAATTTTAGTTTCTTTTGTATACGAACACTCTCTGCGTTTAAAACACCGACGAGCTCTTCTGGCACTGCAGGGTTGTATTATTGAAAAAACAAGCTCTAGGAGTCGCACGATAACTACGCACACGCTGCGGCATTGGTTTCGGCTTTTGTTCACACAGCACTCGTCCCGGATCGAACCCCGCAATGTTACTAGGTCCCCGACCCGGGTTCAGTTTGGTAATCAATCCCGGGACGTGGCTGCTTTCACACAGAAGGCGACCCGGCAATGCTCCGGGAATATTGCGGGTCCGACATGCAGTGTGAAAGGGGCTTAATAGAAAAGTATCTTGTGTTTGTCAGGAAGTTAAAAAAATAAAATAAAGAAACACAAAACATGTCCCTATTTACAACAAAATGTATTTGCACACGTATCACAACATAATCAGGATGTAAGAAGGAACTTTCCAGGAGAACTTGGAGGAATAATGAGACTCTCCTTCAGGGATTCAGGGGAAGTCTGTGAACTTCACAGGACTGTTCATTACAGGGCACAAACACACAGACATACATCACTCCACACTTCTGCAGATGGGGAAACTCCTGACACACACACATACACACACACACACACATACACACACACACACACACACACACACACACACACACACACACACACACACACACACACACACACACACACAGATGTGTGTTTGATCTGTTGTCGATCTGTCGCCCTCAGGCTTTGACTCCAGATGTGCCTTCATCATTTCTTGTGAGATGTTTGAATGTTTCACATTCTCCGGGTCTGACTGGAGCTCTCAGGACTCATTTTGTGAGTACATGGTCATTAATGCTGTTCCTGGCACTGAGACTGCAGGAAATCTGCTTTAAAGCACGTTTGGAGGCCACACGCAGGTTCCTGAAACCAAAATCGTGCTCTTGGTACACACACACACACACACACACACACACACACACACACACACACACACACACACACACACACACACACACACACACACACACACACAGCCCCTAATATATATGGGGACATTCCATAGGCGTAATCCCCTTACACTACCCCTAAACCTACCCAACACACACACACACACACACACACACACACACACACACACACACACACACACACACACACACACACACACACACACACACACACACACACACACACACACACAGCCCCTAAACCTACCCAACACACACACACACACACACACACACACACACACACACACACACACACACACACACACACACACACACACACACACACACACAGCCCCTAAACCTACCCATCACAGGAAACATTCTGCATTTTTCCTTTCTCATAAAAACTCCTCCTGTGTGATTTATAAGCCTTTTGTAAAGTGGGGCCATGGGTAATGTCCTCATATTTCACCCTCTCCTGTAATACCTGTGTCATACCCATGGCATTATACACATTTGAGTCCTCATGTGGACACAAATCAGTGTGTCTGCTTCCCGGAAGACTTTTCCAGAGTTTAGGAGCTAAATAGGAAAAGGATCGACCGCCTGCAGTTGATTTAGATATTCTAGGTATTATCAACTGGCCAGAGTTTAGAGACCGCAATAGACGTGATGAAGTATAATGTGTTAAGAGCTCGCTTAAGTACTGGAGCTAAACCATTTAGTATTTTGTAAGTAATAAGTACGATTTTAAAATGTGTGCGATGTTTAATAGGGAGCCAGTGCAGTGTTGACAGAACTGGACTAATATGATCGTACTTCCTGGTTCTAGTAAGAACTCGACCTGCTGCGTTTTGGACCAGCTGGAGTTTGTTTATTAAGCGAGCAGGGCAACCACCCAGTAAAGCATTACAATAATCTAGCCTTGAGCTCATGAACGCATCGACTAACTGTTCAGCATTTGTCTTTGAGAATCTGTCCTAATTTAGATATATTTTTAAGATGGTAGAATGCGGTTTTACAGATGCTACGTGGCTTTCAAATGAGAGATTGGTATCAAAGAGCACACCCAGGTTCCTCACAGATGGTTCCTAACTGGTAAGTTTCGTCCGGGCATGAAGAAATATAGAGCTGAGTATCGTCAGCATAACAATGAAAACTAACGCCATGCTTCCTAATGTTATCTCCCAGTGGAGCATATACAGGGTGAAGAGCAGCGGTCCTAACACTGAGCCTTGAGGTACTCCAAACTGAACTTGTGATCGGTGTGACATCTCTTCATTTACTGATAACGGTCAGATAAGTACGCTTTTAAACCATGCCAATTTAATTCCACCAATGCCAACATAATTTTAGAGTCTATTCAAAAGAATGTTGTGATTGATAGTATTGAATGCAGATTAAATGATAAGATAAAAGTTTTTCCATCTTAGTCACTGTATGGCTAATGAATGCCTAGGGTTGTGTTTGTTCTCTACACTGCAAAAAAATGCTTTTCTTACTTAGTAGTTGTGTCTTGTTTCTAGTCAAAATATAAAAAAATTCTTACATTAAGAAACATTTACTAGACAAGTACAAATTATTGTCTTGTTTTGGGAATAAATAACTCAAAATGAAGAGAGTTTTTGCTTAAAATAAGATAAATAATCTGCCAATGGGGTGAGAAAAATAATCTTGTTTTCTGTTTGAATTAAGATTATTTTTCTCACCCCATTGGCAGATTATTTATCTTATTTTAAGCAAAAACTCTCTTCATTTTGAGTTATTTTTCCCCAAAACAAGACAATTACTTTTGCTGGTCTAGTAAATACTTATTGTTTCAATTTTTTTTAGATGTTTGGACTAGAAACAAGACAAAAATACTGAGAAAGAAGAGCATTTTTTGCAGTGTAATTCTAAGAGAGTCAAAAAGTAAGCAGATCCAGCTATTTTTAAAGCCTCTCTGTATGCAATAACACTTTCCTTCCACTAAATGCGAAATACCTCCGTTTTTTCTCTTTCAGTTTCGCTCCATCTTTTGTGCTGGTCAGACTATTACTATTACTACGCAGTATTACACACACACACACACACACACACACACACACACACACACACACACACACACACACACACACACACACACACACACACACACACACACACACACACACACACACACACATACATTTGAATACGTTTTTATACTGTACAAACTGTATAGTTTCTCCCTTTACACTAACCCTAAACCAACCCATCACACAAAACAATTTTTTTACAAAATGTCATTCTGAATAATAAGCCGTTATTCTCATGGGGACAAAAAAACAAACAAAAAAATCTACACAAATGACAGGAATTTCGGATATTGCCATAAACAAAAATGCAACTGTTTCAGTTTCATATAACCAGTATAAAATCATTTATATTTTTGTTATTATGGGGTGATGTAAAAATGTAGCATAGTATTGTTTATCGTTGCATACTAATGTGCAGTGAATAGTATGTCCTGCACAATAAGCTCTAGTATTTAATTTGAAAACAGTCTTTCGCTTCTTTAGTTCTTAAATAAAGCTAATAATTACTGACCCAAACCTGGTGTTCAAACAAAGTGTTCAGTCTTGTGGGCCATTTGTCTTCTTTTCAGGATGTCCCCACAAGCAGTTTTTGTCATATTTAGCTGACACCTGGGAATTAATTTTAGCAATTTCCTCCCCACAGTATTGCACAGAGATTGTGTATTAATAAGCATGGTCAAAGATAATGGCTGAGGTACAGTCACACAGTCATTACACACATACGGTTGTCCTTCATCAGTGCTGTACGAATGTGTAAAACATCACATGGTTATTCGTTAATCTGACGCGTTTTCTAGAGGAAGTGAATGTGTGTGAAGTTTAAATAATCAAATGCATTAATTACTAAAGCCTCCACACGCATTACTATTAGTTTGTAAGGATTTTCAGAGGACACGTCGGCGCTCCACTGTCATTTTGATTTGATTTGTTATCATCGGGACACACAAATCTACTTGCAAGACAAAAGGCGAGCGTGCCAAGTATGAATAAGACCCCTGCGGTGCTCGTTTCTGAGCGTTTAATGAGTCTCTCCTGATTAATGCAGACCCACATAACTCTACAAAAACCATTATGGCCTTATCAAGGGTCAGATCAAGGGCCCAAATCTCTGGGTTTGGTTCGGGACTCTATAAGATCTGTTTTCTCTGGCGTCAGTCCTTCTGATTTTCAAAATCGTTTTCAAATTACGGTTCATGCACTGCAAAAAATGCTTTTCTTACTCAGTATTTTTGTCTTGTTTCTAGTCCAAACATCTAAAAATTCTTAAAACAAGAAGTATTTACTAGACAAGTACAAATGATTGTCTTGTTTTGGGGAAAAATAACTCAAAATGAAGAGAGTTTTTGCTTAAAATAAGATAAATAATCTGCCAATGGGGTGAGAAAAATAATCTTGTTTTCTGTTTGAATTGAGATTATTTTTCTCACCCCATTGGCAGATTATTTATCTTATTTTAAGCAAAAACTCTCTTCATTTTGAGTTATTTTCCCCAAAACAAGACAATTACTTTTGCTTGTCTAGTAAATACTTCTTGATTCAAGAGTTTTTTGATATTTGGACTAGAAACAAGACAAAAATACTGAGTAAGAAAATTATTTTTTGCAGTGTAGTTTATTTTCGTTCACCGAATGACTCTGAATGATTCTTCTGCTCCGGCCTGAGAGTTTAAAAGTTGAATGTGGATATTGTGCAACTCATATAATATATCAGGAACATGACAGCTGATAAAAGTTCCTGCACTGTAATTCACGCTGACAGCTCGAGTCCTCGATCCGCCTTCCTTCATTCCCGAGCGGAGAAGCAGAACACACTGAACTATACAATACAGCAAACACAACACACTCACCAGCCTGCCAGCTGCCACTCTGTGTGTGTGTGTGTGTGTGTGTGTGTGTGTGTGTGTGTGTGTGTGTGTGTGTGTGTGTGTGTTCAAGAGTTCAAACACACACACATGCTGAAAGTACGTCAGTCCCACCCAGTGTGATGACAGCTTTTACCTGAAGCAAGGTACACACGTTTACTAAAACATCCTGCAGAGAGGAAACAAAATACACACAGCTGTGTTTTACACACACGTGATGGACTCACATACACACACTCACACACGATGCTCACACACTCAAATACATACACTTTCACACACACACACACACACACACACACACACACACACACACACACACACACACACACACACACACACACACACACACACACACACACACACACACTATAACATATAACTCTCTCACACAAGCAGACACACACACACACACACACACACACACACACACACACTATAACATATAACTCTCTCGCACAAACAGACACACACACACACACACACACACACACACACACACACACACACACACACACACACACACACACACACAATAAATTTACCTTTTGCTTAAAACAAGAACAAAATATCTTCCAGTGGAGTCAGCCAATCATCTTGTTTTCTCTCTGAATGAAGATTATTTTTCTGACTCCATTGGCAGATATTTGTTCTTGTTTTAAGCTCAAACTAACTTCATTTTGATGATTTCTTTCATTAAT
>NC_090182.1:46711688-46729188 GCF_024679245.1 Pseudorasbora parva
ATAGTTTTATTTATTGATTTTAAAGCTTATTTGTATGACTTTATGTAGGATATTTATATTAATTTTAACAAAGTGCCTATTAATGATTGATTAACTAAAATAATAAATGTGTAATTGATGAAGGGTATAACAATTACATAAATGATATCTAGATCATTCACAATGATTAATATTATAACTAAGCATCGCTAAAAGCCAGACGCGTTAGTCTTTAAAATCATTTGCTCTGCGGTGACCTTTAATGTGCAGCAGAAACAGGGGGCGTGGCTTAACTGCATCAGAGGCGTGTCACTTTACTCACAGCTGATTGGCCCAGTTTCAGTTTGAGATCTCTAATCCAGAACATAACCAGCCCAGGAGCAGGTTAGCCGTGGAGCGTAAGTTACTGTAGAGATGAACACAGCTAAAAGCCAGGATTGGCACAAACTAAGCCTAAACATATCTGGCTAACCAGCTAAACCGGCTTCATGGAACAGGCCCCAGGTTTAGATCGAGTTCAACCGTTTCTCAAAGCTCGGTATAAACGTTCTCTGTCAACTCAGGTTTAATCCAGAGTTAGCGATTAACTCTCAATCACAGCGTCCGTTTGATTCACTTCTCTTCTGAAGATCATTTTGAAAATTATTATAAAATTAAATGCGTTTACAAAGCAGGAATAAACACTTCAGGATATCTGACATATCAATGCATGATGTGAATCAGAGAAATATGCCTAATAATTACAGGTTCACAAAGAGCTCAAATTAATACACGTTGTTTAAAAGAATTATGAATGCATGTATTATATTTATATTAGGCTACTTGTCAATTAATATAATAATTATATGAATATATTATATTAATTCAAAGTAATTATACAGGGAGTGCAGAATTATTAGGCAAATGAGTATTTTGACCACATCATCCTCGTTATGCATGTTGTCTTACTCCAAGCTCTATAGGCTGGAAAGCCTACTACCAATTAAGCATATTAGGTGATGTGCATCTCTGTAATGAGAAGGGGTGTGGTCTAATGACATCAACACCCTATATCAGGTGTGCATAATTATTAGGCAACTTCCTTTCCTTTGGCAAAATGGGTCAAAAGAAGGACTTGACAGGCTCAGAAAAGTCAAAAATAGTGAGATATATTGCAGAGGGATGCAGCAGTCTTAAAATAGCCAAGCTTCTGAAGCGTGATCATCGAACGATCAAGCGTTTCATTCAAAATAGTCAACAGGGTCGCAAGAAGCGTGTGCAAAAACCAAGCCGCAAAATAACTGCCCGTGAACTGAGAAAAGTCAAGCGTGCAGCTGCCAAGATGCCACTTGCCACCAGTTTGGCCATATTTCAGAGCTGCAACATCACTGGAGTGCCCAAAAGCACAAGGTGTGCAATACTCAGAGACATGGCCAAGGTAAGAAAGGAAGAAAGTCCACCACCACTGAACAAGACACACAAGCTGAAACGTCAAGACTGGGCCAAGAAATATCTCAAGACTGATTTTTCTAAGGTTTTATGGACTGATGAAATGAGAGTGAGTCTTGATGGGCCAGATGGATGGGCCCGTGGCTGGATTGGTAAAGGGCAGAGAGCTCCAGTCCGACTCAGACGCCAACAAGGTGGAGGTGGAGTACTGGTTTGGGCTGGTATCATCAAAGATGAGCTTGTGGGGCCTTTTCGGGTTGAGGATGGAGTCAAGCTCAACTCCCAGTCCTACTGCCAGTTTCTGGAAGACACCTTCTTCAAGCAGTGGTACAGGAAGAAGTCTGCATCCTTCAAGAAAAACATGATTTTCATGCAGGACAATGCTCCATCACACGCGTCCAAGTACTCCACAGCGTGGCTGGCAAGAAAGGGTATAAAAGAAGAAAATCTAATGATATGGCCTCCTTGTTCACCTGATCTGAACCCCATTGAGAACCTGTGGTCCATCATCAAATGTGCGATTTACAAGGAGGGAAACCAGTCCACCTCTCTGAACAGTGTCTGGGAGGCTGTGGTTGCTGCTGCACGCAATGTTGATGGTGAACCATGGGCGTAGGTTTAGGGGGGGACGCTAGGTACTAGTCCCAATCAATATTTTAAGATGGCAAAATTGTCCCCACCAATATTTTAGCAAACTCCTTCGTGCTGCTATATGGATCGATTCCGTATCTTCCCGTATTTACAAGCAAAATGACGCGTCCCGCCGTATCAAACCAATACGGGACGCGATGCACAAGATTGGGTTTTAGCGGCGCTTTGCTGCCATAGCGACGGAGTCTCGAGAGCATGCGCTGTAAACTTGCGCGCTTTTTTAAAAACATGTCGAGCTCGCGTCCACCGTTTAAACGCAAGAGGATTTCCAGATATAGGGCTGAATAGAAAAAAAGGTATCAGTGAGTCTGTCCAGTAACTTACGATGAACCTAGGAAAAACTGCAACCTTTGCAGAGAAGCATTTCAGTGTCTCAGACTGTCTGACTGAAAGCAGCAGCGATGATGACGGACACATCCGTGCTTCTAGGTAGGCCATTTAATGGATAATATATTAATATAATATTCCATACATTATCAAAGCTTGGCAGACTTATTTTTCTAGACATTAGACCGGTTAATTAATAGATTATAGCCTAATTAATGTTATTAATTTATAATTTAGCTATAGGCTATATTAATAATAAATAATCCTGTCATATAAAGTTTGACATTTAAAAAATATTTAGATAAAAATGTGACAAATAATTGCATAATAATATAGTCATAATAGTAAATTAATAAAGAAAATTTAATTTAATGTTTGAATTTCAGAACATTTTTTTTCAGTAAAGTGGTTACTGGTTCAAAATGACTGCTTAAAGAGACAGTGCACCCAAAAATGAAAAATCTGTCAATTTCCTTTTTAAACCTGTATAAATTTCTTTGTTATGTTGAATTCCTACCATGGAAGTAAATGGTGCCCCCAAAGCAGCCTGGTTACAAACTTCCTTTAAAATATTTTTTTTTGTGTTCAGCAGAACAAAGAAACTCATACAGGTTTGGAACATCATGAGGGCGAGTAAATGATGACAGGATTTTTATTCTTGGGTGAGCCATCCCTTTAAAGTGCACCAATATAGGCTATTAAAGAGTTCTTTAGAAATAAATAAAATAATCAAATGTAAAATAATATAAAATGTGTTCTGTTGCAAGTTTGCATAGGCCTACTTGATTCCATGTTTATTGTCGAGCTGTTGTCATTGTTTAATTGTCACTCTTATCACTACTATCACTCTTTAAATGCCAAGTTCATAAATGATTTTCAAAAACTGATTCAAAACTGGTTTGGAAAAAAAAAACTTACAAACAAAATAACTTATTTTCAATATAAAAAGTGATTGTGCATGATTATATAGCATTATGGCTTTAAAATAAAAAAATGTGGTTATAATGGAAGTCAATGGGGCAAAAACAGCCACGAACAGTAAATGAGGGAGAAACAAAAACTGATCCTGTACAAAAACTAACAATGCATCAAATCTAAAGTTGTTACTAATCTTTGACATGCTCAATAATGTGATAAGAGGTAAAAAAAAAAAAAAAAAATCCAGTCCACAATCATTTTTTTATATTGAAAATAAGTAATTTTGTGTGCATGTTGTGTTTTTTTTCCAAATCAGTTTTGAAAATCATTTATGAACTTGACAATTAAAGAGTATTTTGTCTTTTATTATTATTATGGTACTGGGTTGGGCTGAAAAGCCTCATAAATTAATAATCGTTCATTCCCAAACTATGGTGCATTTCCATACTCAGTAATAAATAATAGACTATATAATCTGGGCAAACCTGGTGGGATGTCCCCACCAAAGCTGAGACCAAACCTACGCCCTTGTGGTGAACAGATCAAAACACTGACAGAATCCATGGATGGCAGGCTTTTGAGTGTCCTTGCAAAGAAAGGTGGCTATATTGGTCACTGATTTGTTTTTGTTTGGTTTTTGAATGTCAGAAATGTATATTTGTGAATGTTGAGATGTTATATTGGTTTCACTGGTAAAAATAAATCATTGAAATGGGTATAAATTTGTTTTTTGTTAAGTTGCCTAATAATTATGCACAGTAATAGTCACCTGCACACACAGATATCCCCCTAAAATGGCTAAAACTAAAAACTAAAACTTCCAAAAATATTCAGCTTTGATATTAATGAGTTTTTTGTGTTCATTGAGAACATGGTTGTTGTTCAATAATAAAATTAATCCTCAAAAATACAACTTGCCTAATAATTCTGCACTCCCTGTAATTTGTATAATATAAATATAATAAATAATTAGTGCCAAAAGAATGAGCAATTTTGTCTCTAACAGTTTTTGCACTATAAACTGCAAATTTAGAACGAGACATATAAAGGTGTGGCTTTATTGTGTCTTTACTTGCAGCTGATTGGTCCAGTTTGGGTTTGCGATCTCTAGCCCAGAATAAAACCGGCTCCAGTGTAAGTTACCATGGTGATGAACACTGATAAAAACCAATCCACCTTCTTGAGCCTGAAAAAACAGAGTTTGCTCAAACTAATCTTGAATTTTACCTGAAGCCAGCTTTGAGCAACAGGCCACTGGACTGATCAGCTAAACCTGGATCTGCAGCTGCACGGCAGGTTATTTCAGCTGCTTCTGCAGAATGTTCCTTCATTTCCAGCTCACTGCCGCTCATTAGACCCAAACTAAACTGTGAGCGCTCGCGGGATCAGGGTGTGTGAGAGCCTTTCTGTCCTGGTGTTTCCACTGCAGTAAATCATCGTCTTCCTCAGCGTTTCTGTCCCGTTTTCCAGCACACATCTCTAATCATTCTTCAATCAAGACACATTTACTGGAGAAGAACAATGACTGAAGATATTAAGACTTGATTAATGAAAGAAATCATCAAAATGAAGCGAGATTGAGCTTAAAACAAGAACAAATATCTGCCATTAGCTTGGGGGGGGGGGGGGGGGGATGCTGTTTCATGCATACTGAGCTTTTTACACCTTTAAAGACTTGGATTCCCATCCTAAACATAGACAAAGTTTCAAAAACTAATGTTGGACGTTTGATGGAGTATTTCTGTGTCAAAAATACTCCTTCCGGTTTCTCACAAGTTTCGGAGAGTTTTTTCCGAGTATGGGTCGGCTTGACGTTAATAGAGCGGAAGGTCCTTGTATGGGCCGTACGGGCTCTTCTCCCGGTAGGGTGCGCACGTGACTAGAGCGAGAGAGGAAATGCATGAGTAAACATCAGTAAACGACACGATCGCGTGCTTCGTCATTCAAATGCGCTAACGGTTACTCCATTGCTGTTCTCTGTATAACGTTACACTAGTCTGACGTGCAAAACCGTTTTGCTTGCTACTGCTAAGGTTTAGTCGCATACAATAGTCCATAAACCGAATCATGTCCTCATAAACTGCGAGTAAACACACACAAATGTTGACCGGCCACTAAATACAGTCCATACCACAGAGACGGACGTCCTGCTGCTGCTGCTTCTCCTGTTCAGTTTATTTCAGCCTCCGGATCTGATTCTGGATCAGTATTAGCTGAGATCGATAGCCATGGGTTTCTCCACGCTTGAGGACGTCACCGCTTTGCGCTCGTCATTCTTTAGCTCCGCCCACACGATACGCCTCCAGGCGCTCGTTTTTTTCCGGAAAGACTCGGTACAGCCCATATTTCTTTTATAAATATAATAAAACTAAAGACTTTTCGGAGATATGAAGGATGCAATACTACTCTATAGGTACTCAAGATTGACATGAGATTGAGTGTTTTACCCCCCCCCCCCCCCCCCCCTTAATGTTTTTGAAAGAACACATTTATCTGATCATAAATCCAGTAAAACAGTGTAAAACCAATACTCCAGTGTGAATACACTGTAAAAAAAATCAGGTCTCCAAATGAACATTTTCTAGCGACTGACCACATCTACATTTTTCAGTCTGACAGATTGAATTTCTGTGAATTAAATTGCATCAATTTGGCCAACTGAAAAGAATAGATGTGATCAGTCACTAAAAATATAGATGTGATCAGAAAATGTTCAATTGAAGACATTTTTTTTTTTTTAGAGTGTAGTGTAGAGAAGAGTAATTCAGGGTCTCACCTGAGGAACACATGGCCTCAGGATGCACAATGGGAAGAAGACAAGCCGCCGGAGGCAGGGTGATGCTTTGGCCAATGTTCTGCTTTCATGCAAATATAGATGTCGTCTTCAACATGAGAGTTTATGACAGACTAAGGGTCGTGCATGATGTCATTTTTTTCTCTCAGTGACCTCTGACCCCTGCAGATTTTCGTCGTCCTGACGCACCTGTCACTCAGCACCTGTCCAGAGCTCCGGCTGTTTGTTAAACACGTCCGTCAGCACAAACGTATTACTAGTGTGTGTTTGTGTGTTTACTCACAAACAACTGAAACACATGAGCAGCACACGGCCGGCTGTGTGTGTGTGTGTGTGTGTGTGTGTGTGTGTGTGTGTGTGTGTGTGTGTGTGTGTGTGTGTGTGTGTGTGTGTATTTCTGATTAAAACCTCCATTTGAGGGCATCTGAGGACGTCAGCGATAGGACAAAATGACTCGTCCATGAAGTAAATCGTTTTTTAAGTTATATGTTAAGGGTTAGGGTGAATCTAGTTATCAGTGATCTAGTGAGAGAGAAACAGCACTATAACCGAGGTTAAAATGAGTTCATCTCAAATTAATGACACACAAGACTATAAAGATCTGTCTAATCAAGAGCTGAAAACTCACCTCCCTTCCTTTGTGTCTTTATTTTCTTTCTTTCAGCTGCTAAACATTCTTGGCATCAAAAAGTCTATATAATGACTACAATACACACATACACACACACACACACACACACACACACACACACACACACACACTTAAACAATACACATACGCACACAAGCACGCACTATCTCTCAAACACACTCACTTAACACGCACACAAATACACACTAACGCAAACACTCTTACACACAAATATTTCTTGAAATAAAATATCTGTCTGTGTGTGTGAGTGAGTGAGTGAGTGTTTGACAGAGAGTGTGTGTGTGTGTGTGTGTAGCACATATACAGAGTAGCACATATACAGACACTCTAATACGCAGTCACACACACAAACCCCCTACACACACATATACAGTCGCACACACACAGACACTTTCACAGGCAGTCACACAAATGCAACCCCCACACACACACACCTTCAGGGAAGATGTGCCCTGGGCAGGTATGTGTTGACATCTGCAGTGTTGGTTTGGGTCAGTCTTCCACTTCCCTCAGAGCCACTTGGGCATCCCAGGAGGGTGTGCCATCCTGGGCATGGTTAGATTAGGTGCACGGCCTGGAAGAAACCATTCCTCAACCATTTTTGCTTTGTGGCAGGTGCATCCTGGGGCCATGTGTTCCCCAGGTAAGCCACACACACACACACACCCGGCCATCCACGTGATGTAGAAGAACACGTGATTCCTCAGACCAGGCCACCTTCTTCCATTGCTCCGTGGTCCAGTTCTGATGCTCACGTGCACTGTTGGTGCTTTCGGCGGGGTCAGGGTCAGAGGTCACCCTGACTGGTCTATACGCCTCAATCTGAGCTGCTCTGTGTATTCTGACAGCTTTCTATCAGAACCAGCATTAACTTCTGGAGCAGTTTGAGCTCCAGTAGCTCGTCTGTTTGATCGGACCCCACGGGCCAGCCTTCGCTCCCCACGGTCATCAATGAGCCTTGGCGTTACTGTAGTGAAGCAGAGCAGGGCCGAGTGTTGTGGAGCTGAGCACGGCCGCTGGAGCGATGTTACACACACACACACACACACGCCTCGAGAGCACGGGGACTTTTATTATGACAGGACGGGACACAGTCGCCCGGCACCCACACTTCTGCTTTTCCGGTCATGATTATGAGGTAAAGCAGCTCTGTTTATCATATTAGACACATTTAAGTGTGTTTAAAATGATGTTCTGACGTTCCTCTGTGCGTTCACTCGGCGCTGCTGTGACATGTTCACACTGCTAAGAGTAAAGCGCTTCTGCAGAATAAAGCCGAGGGTAGCGCAGATATGAAGTGATTGACAGGCGACTCCCTCAGTCAGACGCTATGCTGACTCGTCCCGCTCCTCAGTTTATAATATCAATTTTCTCACAATTTACAAATAGTTGGAAACATTTGGGATATTGTAAGAACTCAACTGAACAAAATATATAACACTGGCCTAGTGGTTTTTGGATATTTTACTGCAAAAATACTACATAGTGCACCTTTAATGGTCATGTGCAAAAAAACATTTGATGGTTTCTTCATTGCTTTTTTCTTATCAGTTAATTCTGCCACAGTAAAGGTTTGGGCAAAAATACATCCGTCTGATTTTTACTGTAACTGTCACTTTTTTATTTGAGTTTCACGGATATGCATATTTAGTGTTTGGAAAGCTGGAATTATTGGTTGATTGTATCATTGTGTGTTGTTGATCTGTATATCCTTTCAGTCTTTCTGAACGTGATTAAAGGCTCTCTCCGCGCGCGCGTGCACGCGTGTGTGTGTGTCCTGATGAGCATGTTGGCGGGTTTTGTTCTGTTTGGATTCTCCAGCTCTAAAGTCATAAGGGCATCATATCAACACACACACACACACACACACACACACACACACACACACACACACACACACACACACACACACACCTGCGCTATCAGCCAGGCTCATCTGGAAACACACAATGCGCCGGCATGAGCTGCGACCGCGGCAGTGACTCAGAGCTTTTATAACGGAATATGAGAGAAGTGATGGAGGAGAGATACTGAGGAGCGAGAGGTTAACGAGCAGACGCTGTGTGTGTGTGTGTGTGTGTGAGCCTGTTTATGTGGTTTATGAGGACACAAATTTGTATAACTACATGGGTATTACACTGGTATTACACTATAAATGTGGTCTATGAGGACATATCAAATGTCCCCATAATTCAAATGGCCTTAAAAACATACTAAATGATGTTTTTTTGAGAAAGTAAAAATGCAGAATGTTTCCTGTGATGGGTAGGTTTAGGGGCTGTGTGTGTGTGTGTGTGTGTGTGTGTGTGTGTGTGTGTGTGTGTGTGTGTGTGTGTGTGTGTGTGTGTGTGTGTGTGTGTGTGTGTGTGATGGGTAGGTTTAGGGGCAGTGTAAGGGGATAGAAAATACGGTTTGTACAGTATAAAAACCATTACGCCTATGGAGAGTCCCTGTAAACCACATAGACCAACGTGTGTGTGTGTGTGTGTGTGTGTGTGTGTGGGTGTGTGTGTGTGTGTGTGTGTGTGTGTGTGTGTGTGTGTGACACATCAATTATCGGTAAAGCATTATGCTCACTGAAGCACAACTTCCACCCCCATCAGAGAGACACCCACATGACAGACAGGTGTGTGTGTGTGTGTGTGTGTGTGTGTGTGTGAGAGAGAGAGAGAGAGAGAGAGAGAGAGAGAGAGAGAGAGAGAGAGAGACGAGAGAGGAGAGAGAGAGAGAGAGAGAGAGAGAGAGAGAGAGAGAGAGAGAGAGAGAGAGAGACTGTGAGGTGTGTGTGTTTCCTGCAGCTGCTGTCCAGATGAACCTCTGTGCAGGTTCATCTCTCTCTCTCTCTCTTCTGAGAGAGCGCTTCTGTTCTTCATCATAATCATGTTGGAGAGGATTGTGGGATATAAAGGAACAGAAAGGCAAATATTTGAGCAGATTCTGCTCGTGTTTTATCAGCAGATGTTGGAGGATCTGCTCCAGTCTCCTGCAAATGTTCCTGAGGCTTCTGACAAATATATCTCTATTCCTCTGATTATGATGACGAGCCTCTAGATGGCGCCGATAACAACTGAACACACACCATAATCAGCTGAACACACACTCACAAACACAACTGCAGTCAGTAAGTCTCACTCACACACACACACACACACACACACACACACACACACACACACACACACACACACACACACACACACACACACACTGCCCCTAAACCTTTTTTACTTTCTCAAAAAACAAACAAAAAAAACTGTGATTTATAAGATATTTTCCTCATGGGGACCAAAAAATGTCCCCACAAGGACAAGGATTTCGGATATTGCCATCTTTGTGGGGACATTTTAAAGTCCCCACACAAGTCCCCACAAAGTTGCCCCCCCCCCCACACACACACACACACACGCAACAAGGTCCGTCTCAGGTCAGCGTCTGTCCATCTTTAGCCTCAGATTCTTTCATGTCGTACTTCAAAGAATAATCATTCATCCATCCCCGCTTTATGATTATTAAACATAAACACATGCAGCGCATATTTCACGTCACTCAGAAGCCTTTCATGCAACACACACACACACACACACACACACACACACACACACACACACACACACACACACACACACACACACACACACACACACACACACACACACACACACACACACACACACACACACACACACACACACACACACACACACACACGGTGCTTTACTGCCATCTCATGACTCACGGTGGAACTGCATTATATGGTAACCCAAAATAAGTTTTTCTCATTCGCTTTGACACATTTCTCCAAATGAATGTAGTCGATCTCAAAACTATTAACACAGCAAACTAAACACACTCTAATGTTGGCAAACCCGTTCAGTATTCACTGCATAATGAAGCACTGCAGTTTATTCTATTAATGCATTTATCAAAAATAAATACTAACATTAAAACTACAAGTCTGTTGATTTAATAAAAAATTCAGCTGTAGATACACAAATACATAAATGATAATGCACATTTTTCATGTTCTTTAATTGTGTTCTTGAATGATGAGTTTAGTTGTATCCACTGTAAAAAAAAAAAAAAAAATTCAAGTGACTGATCACATCTGAATTTGTCAGTAGCTGCATCATTTAAACTGCATCATTTCACAGAGTTTTGTTTGTTGTGTTTTGAAAATGGTACAAAAATGCTTGTGATCTCTGAAGACCAATGAAAAAGCTGCAAATGTGTTTCCTGATATATTACAGTTTTTCTCAGTCGCTTTGGTACATTTCTCGAATTAAACTCACAATTTGCAACACAGTAAGTGCATTTCTCAAAACAATTTGTACAAATAGCAGAACACCATAGAAAGCCGCTCTCTTCCTCACAATCCTTCGTTCATCTCTCAGAAGTAAATATCTGTGTCGATGAACATGTCAGAGCCATCAGAAGGACGAGTCCTCGTGTCATTGTGTGCGGATAAGACAGTCAGACTGTTTAGTCATGTTGTCAATATAACAGTTTACTCTGGAGGGATGATCTGATGGAAACTACGGCTAAAGTTTTGATGACAATTATTGTAAATTGTAAGTTACATCTTAGTGTGTGTGTGTGTGTGTGTGTGTGTGTGTGTGTGTGTGTGTGTGTGTGTGTGTGTGTGTGTGTGTGTGTGTGTGTGTGTGTGTGTGTGTGTGTGTGTGTGTGTGTGTGTGTGTGTGTGTGTGTGTGTGTTTGAAGGGAATTTACACTCTTACTGTTTGTACTGTATTTTATTGACAAAACATGTCATTGAGATACAGAAATGAAAACACAGCACTGAATAGCACACACACACACACACACACACAAAAAAAAACCTAAAGAAGAAACTGTACATGTGGTGCTGTAGAAATATATATATATACCTGCTAGCTGATGTTTCATGAGAAGCACCGTCGTTATAGAAAGTCAAGATTCACCCGAGAGCAATTTACCAATTCAGGACAGAAGCGACTGATAATGGAGGAAACAGCTGAGTATTGGACATAATCATTGGCATGGATGTACCAAAGCATTTTACAACCTGTTCACAGAAATGAGAAACTGCTTTCTGATGAACACGAGAGACACAATGATGTGAGAAGAACTGAACAGATAGTTTTGAGAATTTAAATTCTGATCTGAGAAATGAACCAAAGCGACGGAGAAAAACTGTAAAGTTGGCTGTATGAACGGCAGTGATAACATTAGGGAATTTTGTGCACAGTGTTTTGAGAAAATGATGCGTTTGATTTGTTATTTGTAAGAAATGAAGGAGAATTATTTACTATCTGGAGGACAATTACAAAGTGGACAGGTCACTGTGTTAAATGTTTTTCGAGAAATCTACCAAATCGATTGAGAAAAACTGTAAATGGATCTAATTATTACAACATAATTAAACATTAAACACACTATAAAGTCTCCCCCTTTTCTAATTTTGCCCCTAAAAACATATAAAATAACACAAGTTCAACAATTTTACTCTTCTCGCCAAGTCTAAAGCAAAGCATGCTGGGAACTACAGTTTCAGCAAAAATCATTTCAAGTATAATTATGTATATATATATATATATATACATAATTATACTTGAAAATGATTTATATATACATATATACACACAAACAATAAATCAAGTAGATATTATATTCATGAGAGGCTTCCACAGTTTATTATATTTAGTAATTGTCATATTTATTTTTGATGGTTCAAAAGTTCAAAAGGTGCACGTTACCTCTGCGTTACTGCAGTAAAAACTTTAGCAAATGCTTTAACTAAACTATGACATTTTAGGATGTCATCGTTCAATTATTGTTAATCATGCACTGTGAACAAATTATGATCAGATTTTTTCATGTGCTGTGAAAGTGTCTGAGCATAAACACGTCCTGCTAGAGAACATGGTTTGATGTCCATGACAATAATAACTGTAATAATCTAACTGTTTGCCTAGATTATGGGTGAACAGTTTGTGTTTGTATTTCTTCCCAACATCATTAGTGAGGCACTAGGAGGCGCTGTCGATCAACACATGAAAATATTACAGGCTGTCTATTATTGCAGGGCTTTTAAATCTTTGAAATGCCTTAGAACCCCATCCTAAAATTTAAAAGGCAATAAATACCCAATTTATACACTGAAAAATGAAGTATCATAATTATTTATATTTTTCTGCTCACTGTAGTAAAGTAGGCTGCTGATAAATCATATTATTTATGTATTTGATTATTTAATTTAAATCATCAACATAATAAACCTCTGTTAATTATCACTTTTGAGACATATGACAGAAATAAAGTCAATCTGGTTAGTAATGAGAGGAGTTGGTAATGTTCCAATCAGATCCTGAGAGATTTAAAGGCAGGGTTGGTGATTTTTTTCTAGAATTATTAAAAAAAAAAATGCTGGTTGGAAGTCTCTTCACATCCTGATAGCAATTACTAAGTAAGTGGTCTAAATGTATTTATATGAATATACACTACGTATATTGCTAAAAGTATTGAGCCGCCTCTCCAGATCCCTGGGTTCAGGTGTTCAGTCTCTTCATGGCCACAGGTGTATAACTCCAGCTCTCGGCCTGCAGACGCTTCTACACACATTAGTGAAAGAATGGGTCGCTCTCAGGAGCTCAGTGAACTCAAGCGTGGGGCCGTGATAGGTTGCCACCTGTGCAATAAGGCCATTCCTGACATTTCCTCACTACTAAATATTCCACGCTCAACTGTTAGTGGGATTATAACAAAGTGGAAACCATTGGGAACAACAGCAGCTCAGCCACGAAGTGTTAAATCCCAGAGCGGGGTCAGCGCATGCTGAGGGTCACAGAGTGCAGAAGTCTCCAATCAATAGCTACAGACCCCAGACCTCAACTTGCCTGACTGCATTGTGCCAAGTGTAAAGTTTGGTGGAGGGGGGATTGTGGTGTGGGGTTGTTTTTCAGGCATTTGGACTTGGCTGCAGCTCTCTATTTGGCCCTACTGTGGCCGAAGTCAGTTGCAGTTCTTGCATTCTGTGATTCTGCTTGTTAACGGCAGGTGTTCATCAATAATCTCTTAATTATATAATTAACTTCAAGAATGGTCTTGCAAAAATGGTACATGTAAGTAAATCGGGTCCCATTAGTGAATGTGAAGCCTGTGACGTCATGAATAAGAATCTGCCAGAGGAAATAATCTCTTTATCTGCCAGATTCCTGTGGCTTCAGCTAATCTGAGATGTGACTGAAAGTGATCTGAGAGGAATGTGTTGTTGAGGGTTTTCCTTTGATTTATATCCCTAAATGCTGATAACTATCATGAATGTGTCCATGTACGAGCCTTTGACTCGATGCTGGTCAACACTTTAACACTGCTGTAGTATCAGATCACCTCAGGTTACAGCTCGTCCACAGATGCTGTCAAAGAGACCTGCGGTAAACCACAGGTCATGCCTCAGACGCCTAACTTCGCTCTTCTTTCACCTCCTGAAAACATATAATTCATCAAATCCATAATCCTGTCAGAACTTCACACTGTAGCTCATGTTCTCAAAAAAATATTTATATTAGGTATATAGATGTAAATTTAAAATACTGTAAATGGCATTTAATTTAATGTGACAGCAAACAGTAAAATATGTAATTTAGGTATTTTGGACATAAAAAGGGTTGCCTTTAAATTAACATGATGCATCACAATTGATTACAGCGGTTTTGTTATATTTTCTGTGTTTATTGCTTTATTTTAGTGTCTCCTGTGCTTTGCCACTCCATAATGCACTGTATAAAAAGTTGTAAATAAAGATTATTGGAATATGTTTTACGAGAAAATACCATTTCAGTCTTTACTTAGAAAAAATGTTGATCTTTAATTTAATGTGGAACTTTTATAATATAATATAATATAATATAATATAATATAATATAATATAATATAATATAATATAATATAATATAATATAATATAATATAATATAATATAATTGTGCAAGGCAATTGTGACTTTTTATATCTTTTATCTGTTTATAACTCATATTTATTATTATTTTTCTCAGATTTACTGGGAATTCCGAGTTATAATAAAATATTAATTCGTAGATTAAAAAAAATCGTAATTAGGCCACTTTTATTATTGATTTGGCTTGGAAAAGAACTAAAGCTTTTTATTATTAGTGGTGCTTGCCATAGGTAGCCTCTTCCACCCAGAACACCCTAGTAACCACATAGCAACCACCCAGAGCACCCCAGTAACCACATAGCAACCACTCAGAACACCATAGCAACCACCTAGCAACCAGACATAACTACTTAGAAACAGCAACTGCATAGCAACCACGCAGAGTACCCTAGCAACCACCCAGGTACCATAGCAACCACCCCTGACTACCTGACTACCATAGCATCTCATTTTAAATCACTATCATCTAGGCAACGCTTTTGCCCACCCCTTCTGATCAAAAACAGATCCAAATTCTCTTTTGTACCATAAGCCATAAAAGCCTTAAATCAGTCATAATAAGCCTGATGTCCAGCTGGCCTGGTCAGCCAGGGGTGTATAGTGTATTGCAGTGTATTGTATTGTTGTATTATATCTCTGCTCTCCTGTTATGTAGTGCCTTGCGATTGTGCCGCAAACCCAATTGCCCCCCGGAGACAATAAAGTTATCTACTACTACCATACGACAATTCACTGTGACGTCACAACAGTAATAAACATTCTTCCGGGTGGCAAAAGCCGAAGCGTTCCTATGGCAACGGTAGTAAATTGCTTGGGATTCAGACATAGTTAACATGATTATTGAGGGACTGATCAACTAATTCAGGAGATAGCAATACATGAAATGCCTAACCTTGCTCCAGTAGATGTAGCGCTAGTCTACTACCATCATTTTTAAATGAGCCTCAGCCTACCATTGAGTAGTTATTTTAGTGACTGTTGCTGTTTGGCTTACAATATGTTAGGCTATCGTAGATGGTCTATTTCCCTGTTATCTAACTAAAGACCATGATCGTTTTCTGTTGCTCGGTCAGGGTCGGATCAGACGTGAGCTTCTGACGGTCAAAAGGATAGCATGCGGTAGACTAGCGCTACTCCGCTAACGTAAGCCATTCACTCAAACTAAACTTGCGGTGATGATGAAGCCAGTGTGGTACACGCATCAATCATCCATCAGCCGACAACTATGTTCTGCTTTTCCTATTTCTTCCATTGACATTCGATCAGTAGTCTACATGACACTAGAAGTTCAGTCTCTTCCTACTTTTACTTCAGGCAGTGACTGGCAATGAGTTCGATCTTTAAAAGAGATCTAAAGTTTACTAATATTAGTCTCGAATTTCCCCAGCTGAAGATAATTATGCTCTGCTATGATTTTGTAGATGGACCGGTGTGAGAATACTTCTCTGAAGCGCCTCTTTTGAAGACGTCCTCTCGCTTTAGCCTCCTCACCCACAGGTTTTGCTGGATATATTTACTTTTTTCTGAAGGAAATCGATACAATCCTACACCTTTTGCTGTATATCTGACGGCACAACCCCAAACACAACACGTTTTCGTCATGGTTTCACCTTTAATCAACAACAATGTTCTTAACTATGTAACTGTTTACAGTAGCCGGCTGGATCTCTTCGGTTTGTCAGTAGAAGCCGCTCGCGTTCTGCCACCCGGAAGTATCTTGGTGCCGATTAACATTCTGAAATGGTCTATAGCAACCATGTAGCAAGACCTAAGCAACCACTCCAGGTACCCTAGGAACCACATAGCAACACCTTAGCAACCACATTGAGTACCCTATCAACCACTTTGTGTACCCTAACAACCAGACAGCAACACCCTTGCAACCACCCAGGACACCCTAGCAACCGCCTAGCAACCACCCAGAATACCCTAGCAACCACCTGGCAACGCCCCAGCAACCACCCACAACACCCTAGTTACCGCCTAGCAACATACTAATCATGTTAGCATTGTGTTAGCAACATGCTAATCACATTAGCATTCTGTTAGCAAACATGCTATGTTAACATTTTGCTAAAAACATGCCAGCAGTGTAGGGTAGCAACCGGGTCCCAATTTTGCCACTGCAAGCACCACTCACATTTTTTATTTGTGAAAATCACCAGCAATTTCTTCAATTTCGAAGTAAATCCTGCACCGTTTATCCCCTGAAATGTCATCAGCATAATTTTACAGTGAAATATTTGACATCTTCCTCTGTAACCTAGCCTACTGTAAATCAGCAGGGTTGTTTTTACTGTGCACAGTGGTGAAAGTGTGTGTGTGTTGTCAGTAACACATCAAACCACAGGGCTGTGTTACCGCGCGTGCTGGAGTGTGAGTTTGAGTGAGTTTTTGTGCTGACTGTGTTTGTAATACTGCTATTAGAGAAACTCAATCCTCCGGCATTAAAGACAAGAGTGAGGCAGCAGATCTGCGGCTGCTGAAGGCCTCGGCCGAGCACACACACACACACACACACACACACACACACACACACACACACACACACACACACACACACACACACACACGCACATGTTGGTCTATGTGGTTTACAGGGACTCTCCATAGGCGTAATGGTTTTTATACCCTACAAACCGTATTTTCTATCCCCTTACACTGCCCCTGCCCCTAAACCTACCCATCACACACACACACACACACACACACACACACACACACACACACACACACACACACACACACACACACACACACACACACACACACACACACACACACACACACACACACACACACACACACACACACAC
>NC_090182.1:46731688-46829188 GCF_024679245.1 Pseudorasbora parva
GTTGTGATGTTAATAAAGCGTGATGCTGGAGATTTACGGCTCATATTATCCCTCATCAGTTCTGCAGCGTTTAGACTGAACCTCTTCTGCTTCTGCTGCGTGAGATGAGAACACATCTTTATAATGTTCTGGGTCTTAAAGAGTCTGAGTTTGTTATATATGTCCTTATTTCATGCTAAACGCTCGCTCTGTCTGGATGTGTTTAAATCTGCTAAGTTTGTGTGTTTGTCCCCTATCACACATGCGCTCTTCAATAAGCCGACAGAAAGCAGGTTAATGCGTTTAAATGCCGCGGGAAATAAGAGGCAAAAAACTCCCTGAGTCGAGCGGTTTATGCTTACGCCGTTTATGACCTTACTCCGATAAAAGACAACGGGTTACCGCGGTTACATGACCATGATCATTGTCGGATTATTAGGCATAATCGGCTTAAGAACGAGCATCTGAACACACCCATTTGTTTGACAAATCTTTTCACACTGCAAAAAACGCTTTTCTTACTCAGTATTTTTGTCTTGTTTTTAGTCCAAACATCTAAAAATTCTTAAAACAAGAAGTATTTACTAGACAAGCAAAAGTAATTGTCTTGTTTTGGGGAATATAACTCAAAATGAAGAGAGTTTTTGCTTAAAATAAGATAAATAATCTGCTAATGGGGTGAGAAAAATAATCTTAATTCAAACAGAAAACAAGATTATTTTTCTCACCCCACTGGCAGATTATTTATCTTATTTTAAGCAAAAACTCTCTTCATTTTGAGTTATTTATTCCCAAAACAAGACAATAATTTGTACTTGTCTAGTAAATGTTTCTTAATGTAAGAATTTTTAATTCTAAGTAAGAGAAGCATTTTTTGCAGTGGTCCAGATCCGAAGCAAATGTAACACTGATCACCATCACGGTGACTTCAACACAATTACAACCCTGACTGAACAATATTAGTTCTTACACGTTAAAGACAACTTTATCATGTGGATTGACAGTAAAACAAGAGCAGCACCATCATCATTCTGATTAACAGCAATTCATAAGAAAATATTGCAGGCCAATCACACTCATCAATCCAGTAAATTCCAGGCCATTTTAGTTTATCGCTAGCCTGCCGTGGTCATACTCAGCTCTAGTCTGAATATGAGTCTGATGCTCCATTGGGCCGTGATTATGGGGTGTGTTTCAACCCAACTAGGAAAGACCTCGATTGGACAGACCAACAACCAATCAGAGCAACGGAGCAACGCATAACATTAGTTGTCAAATGTCAACAGAGTTCAACTGCACTGTGTTGCCAAGTCTGCGGTTTTCCCGCCGGTTTTCCATGTCCGCGGGTTGAAGCGACCTCAATTATGGGATATATAGACCCAGGAAAGCCAATTTTAGCAGCAACCTTGCCAAAATAACAACGATCTTTGCCTGCCCCTGATGATCTCATTGGTCAGTTTCTGTTGATCATCTGTCCGTCATCGGCTAAAGCCCGCCCTGATGATCTCATTGGTCAGTTTCTGTTGATCATCTGTCCGTCATCGGCTAAAGCCCGCCCTGATGATCTCATTGGTCAGTTTCTGTTGATCATCTGTCCGTCATCGGCTAAAGCCCGCCCTGATGATCTCATTGGTCAGTTTCTGTTGATCATCTGTCCGTCATCGGCTAAAGCCCGCCCTGATGATCTCATTGGTCAGTTTCTGTTGATCATCTGTCCATCATCGGCTAAAGCCCGCCCTGATGATCTCATTGGTCAGTTTCTGTTGATCATCTGTCCGTCATCGGCTAAAGCCCGCCCTGATGATCTCATTGGTCAGTTTCTGTTGATCATCTGTCCATCATCGGCTAAAGCCTGCCCTGATGATCTCATTGGTCAGTTTCTGTTGATCATCTGTCCGTCATCGGCTAAAGCCCGCCCTGATGATCTCATTGGTCAGTTTCTGTTGATCATCTGTCCATCATCGGCTAAAGCCCGCCCTGATGATCTCATTGGTCAGTTTCTGTTCAGGCATAATTACTGCTCTATGGATCGAGTCCAGACCGAACTGCCCTAGCTCAAATGTTGTGGGTGAGGCTGAGTTCAGGCTGGCATCCAGGCCAAGCCCAACCCCTGAAAAACAACCCACCCCATAATCCCCACCACCAAAACTTTACACTTGGCACAATACAGTCAGTATTTAGTGGGAATATTTAGTAGTGAGGAAATGTAGATCAATCAGTGAGTGTTGAGCTGTACAGATGTGATTGCTTCCTCTCAGACAGACAGAGAGAGACGCTGGTGTCCATTACAGCTGCTGTGATTGAGTTATCCTGCAGTTAATGGAGTAACAACACATCGCTGATCTGATGCGTTTGCTTTTAAACACACACTTCATGCTGATGTATTTTTAAAAAACGACACTGTCGGCTCACTTTGATCGCTCACTGGTTTTGCTCAGACGTGTGTGACAGTCTCAGGAGTTTGTATTTTAAGGCAGATGATATCCTAGAGCAGCTATATACACTCACCTAAAGGATTATTAGGAACACACACTAATACTGTGTTTGACCCTTTCGCCTTCAGAACTGCCTTAATTCTGCGTGGCATTGATCATCAAGCTGCTGAAAGCATTCTTTAGAAATGTCGGCCCATATTGATAGGAGAGCATCTTGCAGTTGATGGAGATTTGTGGGATGCACATCCAGGGCACGAAGCTCCCGTTCCACCACATCCCAAAGATGCTCTATTGGGTTGAGATCTGGTGACTGTGGCGGCCATTTTAGTTCAGTCAACTCATTGTCATGTTCAAGAAACCAATTTGAAATGATTGGAGCTTTGTGACATGGTGCATTATCCTGCTGGAAGTAGCCATCAGAGGATGGGGACATGGTGGTCATAAAGGGATGGACATGGTCAGAAACAATGCTCAGGTAGGCCGTGGCATTTAAACGATGCCCAATTGGCACTAAGGGGCCTAAAGTGTGCCAAGAAAACATCCCCCACACCATTACACCACCACCACCAGCCTGCACAGTGGGAACAAGGCATGATGGATCCATGTTCTCATTCTGGTTACGCCAAATTCTGACTCTACCATCTGAATGTCTCAACAGAAATCGAGACTCATCAGACCAGGCAACATTTTTCCAGTCTTCAACTGTCCAATTTTGGTGAGCTCGTGCAAATTGTCGCCTCTTTTTCCTATGTGTAGTGGAGATGAGTGGTACCCGGTGGGGTCCTCTGCTGTTGTAGCCCATCCGCCTCAAGGTTGTGTGTGTTGTGGCTTCACAAATGCTTTGCTGCATACCTCGGTTGTAACGAGTGGTTATTTCAGTCAAAGTTGCTCTTCTATCAGCTTGAATCAGTCGCCCATTCTCCTCTGACCTCGAGCATCAACAAGGCATTTTCTCCCACAGGACTGCTGCATACTGGATGCTCTTCCCTTTTCACACCATTCTTTGTAAACCCTAGAAATGGTTGTGTGTGAAAATCCCAGTAACTGAGCAGATTGTGAAATACTCAGACCGGCCCGTCTGGCACCAACAACCATGCCACGCTCAAAACTGCTTAAATCACCTTTCTTTCCCATTCTGACATTCAGTTTGGAGTTCAGGAGATTGTCTTGACCAGGACCACACCCCTAAATGCACCGAAGAACTGCCATGTGATTGGCTGATTAGATAATTGCATTAATGAGAAATTGAACAGGTGTTCCTAATAATCCTTTAGGTGAGTGTGTGTGTGTGTGTGTGTGTGTGTGTGTGTGTGTGTGTGTGTGTGTGTGTGTGTGTGTGTGTGTGGGGGCATGTCTTTGTGACATATAAGGACACAAATGTGTATAATGCCATGGGTATGACACAGGTATTACAGGAGAGGGTGAAATATGAGGACATTACCCATGGCCCCACTTTACAAAAGGCTTTTTTCTGAGAAAGTCAAAAAGTAAAAATGCAGAATGTTTCCTGCGATGGGTAGGTTTAGGGGCAGTGTGTGTGTGTGTGTGTGTGTGTGTGTGTGTGTGTGTGTGTGTGTGTGTGTGTGTGTGTGTGAGAGATGGGTAGGTTTAGGGGCTGTGTGTGAGTGGAATATCTCCTCATACTCTCTAAAAGTGAAAGGCTCTTTCTTTTCTGCAGAGTGAGATGCGCCTGGTTAGCAGTAACAGGTGTTTAAAGATGGATCTGTGAGTGTCTGTCTGTTTGTGTTGTGTGTGTGTGTGTGTATGTGTGTGTGTGTGTGTGTGTGTGTGTGTGTGTGTGTGTGTGTGTGTGTGTGTGTGTGTGTGTGTGTGTGTGTGTCGAGGCAGCTGCGGGTGAGAAACTGTGTTACTGGAACTCAAGCGTTCTGTCTCCGCACGGATATAATCTGAGCCGCCGCAGTCAAAACACACACACAGTTCAGGGTGAAAGAGCCCAAATACTGCTGATAAGACTGAACACACACACACACACACACACACACACACACACACACACACACACACACACACACACACACACACACACACACACACACACACACACACACACACACACACACACAGATTTCATTAGCTCTGCAGTCGCTGACAGGCCAGAGATTGAGCGGTCAGAGCGCTGTTAACCTTTGACCTCCACACTTCAGAGGGCAGAGCGACGACACAAACCCTCATGAGAGACGCAGACATTTAAATATTAAATATAATATCATATTATATGTTATTAATATACATTAACGTTTTACTCTCTGCGTTTTTCACTGATTCACAGATGAATGTTGCACTAATATCAGACCCTTTACCGACAGACGGTTCACTGACTGGAGTTATTCCTCTCAGCATCTTCTGCTTTACCTGATTAGTAATCATCTCTCATTTAGATGTGATTATTAGGGCAATTATAGCTCTGAAACCTGTGATTTTACAGTGGACCTACTGTAATCTAAAACAACAGTTTAATACTGTAAAACATATCACAGTACTGCTCTAGAGAATATAGGCTGTACAGTGTAATTCTGTCAGGTTTTGGCTCCTATTATACTGTATAATATATCTATATATTAGTGTTACTGCTTTAATCTCCACACTGTAAATAATAAATACGGAAATGGTAATTTTCTGCCAGTACATTATCCAGTTATTTTACGGAAATGCCCATTAATTCTTAAAACACAAACTAATGCAACTTGTAATTCAAAATACAGGTAAAACAATACGGAAAATTCCTTCATATTTATACCGTTCGTTGTGCCCTGTTTTACAGACCTTTTTTTACAGTGCATAAAATGTACACTGTAAAAAAAATTGTTGGTTTTTGTTGGTTTAACTTAAAAAAGTAAGTAATCTATAAATTTGAGTTTATTGAAATAAAAAATTTGAGTTGATACAATGAAGGAAATTTGTTTAATAAATAGAAACTCAAAATATTATTGTATCTGAACCACATAAAAAATGTGATAAATCTGCGTCATCACAAATAAAACACACACAATTACCCAATATGCTTACAACATCTTTTAATAATATTTTAATAAAGGTTGTCGAATCACAAATTTTTTTTAAATTGTAATAACTCAACATTTTGTAAAAACTCTTTTTTGTTAAGTTTTGTTAAAACTTTTTCTAAATAATTTTTTACAGTGTATTAAAGTTCTATAAAATGTGATCTTTATATTGCGACACTAGAAACTGATGATGTAAAATTTGCATTTTAAAACCAAAAACACTGAAAATTGCTGGCAAACAAATGGCTCAGACAAAAGATGACCTGTAATTGTTAGAATTTCCAGGGATCATCATTTTCCTCTAAAACTGATCGGACAGACCAAACCGTAAGTCGAAGAGACTTGAAACTTTCAGGGCTGTTAACACTCACACCGACTACAACGTCCCCAAAGATCGCCCCAATCGGCCTGATGGTGGCGTTACAGCGGCCAAAATGGCTCATAACTCCTAAACCAGGGATCCTCAAATCTGGCCCACAAGATTCACTTTCATGCAAAGTTTACCTCTAACCCAATCACACACACCTAAACATGCTAATCAATGTCTCCAGGACCATTAGACAATCACCGGTGGGTGTGTTTGATCAAGATTTGAGGAACCCTGTCCTAAACCGTTATTCAAGTCTTATATCGTTGGAAAGCTTGGTTTAAGACGCACAAAACGCGGGTTTTCGGGTATTTTTTGGTATTTTCTTGCAAACTAGTTCTAGATTTTTTCACTAAATCTGAACTGAAATTTTAGATTGACACCCGTCACGGCATTAGCAGTGGGCGTGGACATCTTTACTAAAATGGCTATCCCTCTTGAAAGGAATGAGATAAATTCACCAAACTTGGTACACGTATGCATGAACTCGGTTTGTGGTTGTGTGAAAAAGGACGCTGCGACTGGCCACTTGGTGGCGCTACAACAGGGGAAAAAACCTTACAAAAAAAGCTATGCAGCAGTCAGTCCAATTGACTTGAAAACTGGCATAAGAGCCTTTGTCCAAAGTGCCACACATTGTCTATGAGGACATTCACGCATCTCGAAAAACATGGCTGCCAGCGGCTGTCAGACAAGGTTTTCGAAAACCTTTAAGCTTTTCACGTGCATATAAAAGATTGTATATCGCATGATTTTTTTGCTCAATCCTACGACATTCATAGCATATGATGAAACTTTCCCACTAGGACCGCCGCTGCCCATTGAATCAGTTAGTAAATATTGGCGATTATTTGATAAAATCAACTTTAAATCCAAGGTTTTTCATCTGTACACTGCAAAAAATGCTATTTTACTCAGTATTTTTGTCTTGTTTCTAGTCCAAACATCTAAAAGTTCTTAAAACAAGAATTATTTACTAGACAAGCAAAAGTAATTGTCTTGTTTTGGGGAAAATAACTCAAAATGAAGAGAGTTTTTGCTTAAAATAAGATAAATAATCTGCCAATGGGGTGAGAAAAATAATCTTAATTCAAACAGAAAACAAGATTATTTTTCTCAAAAAACTACAAACATGGCGGATGTGTGAGTCTGAAGGGTAAGGTTGAGATAAAGGGGTTTGAGAGATTAATACTTAGTATCTAACCTGAAGAAAAGATATTTACTCAGTGTCATCCACATTATTCTTCATCTGCAACAGCACTGTGAACTTTATCAAAGATACGTGTGGTCAATAAACTGAATGCATCATTATGAGTAGAGCATTAAAGACCCACGACTGGGCTGCATTTCTCTGATATGATAGGAAATTAAATTAAATGTAATTTAATTAAACTATGAAGATGAATGACAGGGCAGTTTAAACAGCGACAGGATGCACATAATTAAACAACAGAGCCGTTCGTTAAAGATGCAATTATGATGAAGTAGTACTGCCTACTCCTCTGATACAAGTGTGTACTTTTCCTTCACAATGACAGTATTTTGGGCGTAGTATAAGCAGGCGCATCAGTTATTCTCCTAATCAGCATTAACACAGCATATGTTATTCTTCTAACCTGTGAATAAACACACATCTGACCTGAAATGCTTGTATTATAATTCATGAATGCTTTAAATACAGACCTAAAAGAAGTGAGAACACTTAAAACATTAAAGTATAAAAGTTTAGTTTTCTGGAAAGCAAATGTACTGAACCAAACTTTAGTTTTTTCAA
Source organism: Pseudorasbora parva (assembly GCF_024679245.1). Lineage (NCBI taxonomy): Eukaryota > Metazoa > Chordata > Actinopteri > Cypriniformes > Gobionidae > Pseudorasbora > Pseudorasbora parva. The sequence goes on from NC_090182.1 coordinate 46,739,267, forward strand.
CAAAATATATATTTTACAAAAATAATTTGGACTCTAAAATTGCTAGAAAATCAAAGCCGTATGTCCAGCCATGCTGTGCTTCAAGATATAAGTTGATATCACAAAATTTGAGCGGCTAAACTGTTTTAAAGCGTACCGGTACCTAATTTCATGAAGAAAATGTGAGTGCTGCTTGTCGTGGCAAAACTTTGAACTCGGTTACTCGGTGTTTCTAGGCAGTTTGTGGCATGGATGGTTGCTAGGGTGCTGTTAAGCAGTTGCTAGGGTATCCTGGCTAGTTGTGTTGCTAGGCAATTGCTAAGGTGTTCTGGGTAGCTGCTAGAGGGGCATGGAACGGTTGCTAGGGTGTTGTTAGTTCATTAGGGAATCCTGGATGGTTGCTGGGGTGTTGCTAAGGTATACTGAGTTGTTGCTAGAGTGTTTCTAGCTTCACCCTAGCAACCACCAAGCATACCCTATTTTTCATATTTATTTTTAAATAACTTTTTATTACATGAAATACCTTCAATCATTCTAGTTTGAAGATGTTCTGGGTGGTTGCTAGGGTGTTGCTATGTGGTTGCTAGGGTTAGATCATGAGTTGTTATAGGGTGCTGCTAGGTGGTTGATTATGGTGTTGCTAGGGTATCCTGGGTGGTTGTTAGGTTGTTGCTAAGGTGGTCTAGGTAGTTTTATGTATTTTTTTATTTGGAACCCCATTAGCTTCCACGAGTGGTCGCTAATCTTCCTGGGGTCCATTTTACAATATCAAGGCATTTTATAAACAATCACATTACACTTTTTACAATATGTTATCAAAAGAATAAATAAGAATGAGTCATTACACTTAGATTTCATTACAAATCATACATTTTTTTTTACCATCTTTTTAAAATAAGATCTGTTGCTTATTTGTCTTATACACATTGACATTAGATTCCAAGCTACTGAGGATCTAAATAGTACAGTTCTCCTCATATAATTTGACTGTGCAAAAGGAACAACTAAATCACCAGAGCTGACCTGCCGAGTAATACATTGGTGGCAAAACCCACTGTACACCAATTTATCCACAAAAAATCTGGGCTTGTTTTTATAGATGGCATTTTGCATGTAGCACAGAAGACTTCTCTTTAATTTATCCTGTACCTTCAACCATACTAATATAGTGTGCATCTCATTCACACCGGTCCCGTACGAACAGCCAAGAGCTACCCTGGCAGCTCTATTCTGAGCAAGCTGAAGTTTTTTCAAGTGCTCCTGTGTAGCACTGGACCAAATAACTGAGCAGTACTCCAGGTGTGACAAGACCAACGACTGGACTTCTGTTCTCACGACAGAGGGTGGACAAAACGGCACACACTTCCTAGCTAAAGCAATGCCTCTGCCCATCCTAGAAACAATAGTTGCCAGGGCATTGCTATGGTGTTCTGGGTGGTTGCTTTGGTGTTGCTAGAGTGATTGTTAGGGTGTTGCTAAGGTATCCTGGGTGGTTGCTATGGTGTTGCTAGAGTGGTTGTTAGGGTGTTGCTAAGGTATCCTGGGTGGTTGCTAGGGTGTTGCTAGGTGGTTGCTAATGTGTTCTGGGTGTTCCAAGCTGCGGGATTTCCAAGCAAACACCTGACAACTGCTCTGCATGTCCACCAGATTAATTCTCTGTTCCATACATGCAAAGTGTTAACAAATTATGACTGCATTTTCCGAAAAACCCCTGACAGATGTGTGAAGGACAGTCTGAGACAGATTGGCCAAACACATTCACAAAGCCCTGAGTGCCGGTGCCGTTCTGACCCCACAAAGGCCTCAGATTTGGTCGTTTTTCTCCGACCAACACAAAGAGAGAAAATTGGAGTAATTATCGGTGTTCTCCTGATTGGTTTGGCTGGCTGGGTGTCAGTCGAGCAGTTTAAGACCAACACGTGTTTCATGTAATGCAGAAACATCACCATGAAAAAAAAACAAAAACAAAAAAACAAAACTGCTATTAGTTTAAATATCATGTATGACTATAAAAAACCATAACATGAACTTAACAACATTAATACTGTTGTTTTCTTATTTATTACTTTGAATCTGTTTGAAACAATCTGTATTGTATAAAGCGCTATAAACAAATGGGTAACACGTTCCAATACGGTTGCGCTAATACGCATTAATTCCTGCTTAACTAACGCAGAGATAATCATGAGTTAATGAATGACTAATGAAGAACTAACCCATTTATTAATGATCACTGCATCAGCAACAGATGAAGATTCATCATGATTAATAGATTAAATAATCATTTAATAACGGCAGCCATCTTGGAGAACAGCGTTCGTTGCTCGACTCGTCGAGACTGTTCTCCAAGATGGCTGCCGTCTGTAAACGCGTAATGTTCTGTCTTTATAAAGTATCTTCTTATTAAACTGTTTGTACTCTTATAAAGTTCTCAATGCTGCGGTTTGCATGTAGGGACCCTCATTATGCTGCCGTGTTAGTGTGAGGCTATTTTGAGCCTTGTTAGTGGTATTAACTAGCGGTTTAATTTCACTTATTCCATGCCCCATAGACAAGCATTATAAGCTAATCTGTGTTTAGAGATCAAACTCTTTAAATTCGATTTTCATGAAAACGCATCGCAGAGAACGATCTACTCGCTAACCATCTGTTAATTACCCCGAGGGTCATTTCTCACCGGAGTTGGGCTTTAATATCATCAGCTAATGATTAATTAAAGCAGAAAACTGGAAGATGAAAGGTATGGCTTTGACCCGTTGTGGTAATTAACACATTAATTAACATTATTAGTTAATATAATATGTTATTAAGGAATTAATACATGATGACACATTTAGCTAATAAGAATGTAATGATTATTTAATCTATTAATCATGATGAATCTTCATCTGTTGCTGATGCAGTGATCATCTGCGTTAGTTAAGCAGGAATTAATGCGTATTAGCGCAACCGTATTGGTATAAATGTGTCTTGGCTTGACGACACACACTGACAGCCAATCAGAATCCAACAAACTTTACAACGCTCAAGCATTTAAAGCTGCAGAGGACAAATAAACAAGTGAAACTAAAATACTTAATAAACAGAACAATAATATGCTAATTATTATAATTATCGTTCTTGATGTGAACTGAAATGGACAGGATGATTAAGGTATAGGTCTACGTATTATTATTAATTGCCTACCTAAATATTTTTGTTTAGTATATGATATGATTAAAAATGTAGGCTAAACAATTTTGTGTGAAAATATTTTATCTCTGTAGCTTTATTTTACGTTTATTTTATTTGTTATACGTGTACATTCAACATTTTCTTTATTATTTCCTTTTTATGCAACGATTAGTTATGTTTGTATTGCATTGTATAAACGTCTGCCGTCGTATCGTCCTAACAGAACTTTTTATTTATTTATTTTTTATTATAGAAATCAAATTACAAACATTCACCCATCACAGTAGCAAACATCATTAATACATCAAATAATCACATATAACATAATATAAGTTAAAAAATAAAATAAAAACACTTACAAATTGTGTTAATAAGGATAAAGGGAATTCATTATTGAAATTTGAGAATTTATATCAGTTCGTCGTAACAGAACTACATCTCCCATCGTCCTCTGCGCATGCGTCACGACCAATGGGCGGAGTCTCGGATTCCGCGAGAGTCGGTCTGCGGGAGGAGCTCCACAGTACAAACCGACACACAACCCGAGTGGAAAATGTGAAAGGAAGATTCGGGATTGAAAATAACGACAAAAAAACCGGCATACGAGTGTTCCTATGTGGATGGGCCATGATTTCTGAGAGAACAGACGCGCCGAAGGTGAGATATTTATTAGATATTTAGCTGAAGTTCCACTCAGAGTCACCGAACGCGAGTGACGCGACGCGACAAACTAGAACGCTCCCATTATGATCAACGCAACGCATGCCCGTGCCGACAGTTGCGTTCGGTTGCTTGATGCGTCGCGTCTCTCGCGCTCAGACAGAGTCAACGGGCAGTTTCAGTCATAATAGCCGTTAAAATAACCGACACGATTCAAATAACGTTAACATTACATGTTTTTAAATAAGAAAATGAATGTCTAATGGAGGGAAAGTGGGACCTGTGTTATGTGTAAGTGTGTGTGTGTGTGTGTGTGTGGGTGTTCAGAGTCTTTGTCACCCGGGACGGGCGGAGCTCCGGTTTGGTTTATGTGACCCGTTACTGTACGGTTCTGAACGGGTTTGTTTTGATGGGCGTTTAAAGATCCGTTTGAAGAATCGCAGCGCTCCGATTCGTTTTGGCTCATACAGCCTGACCAAAGTTTCGGTTAAAAACAATTTAGCGACTACAGTATCATTATTTAACCACAGTAAAACTCTGGTAACTCGCAGAGATGGCAGGGTTACTTTAAAATGTAATCCGTTACTTACAGTTACTATAAATGTATTCATAAAAGTAATCAAAAAAACACCACGATATGAAAGTAATGTAATCTGATTACGTTTGGATTCCTTCAAGGTCACGTGTGTAAATAATATATTGTCAGCTGTCTTCAAAATGAGAAATTTGACACACTATAAAGTGTCTCTTTTAGGGAGATCTTGTATTATTTATTTATTTTAGCGTGCTAAGGGTCCTTACAAAGTGCTTGTACTTGGAATTTGACTTGTTGACATTTCAATTCCTGGAAAACGCTTGAATATATATATATATATATATATATATATATATATATATATAATATTATATCTGGAATTTCAGTTTAATCCTTAAAAAATAATAGATATTGTTTGATAAGTTTGATTTCTGATTGTAGCCTTTAAATAACGATAAGTACTTTGTAAAGATTTCATTTTACAGTATCTGTACGAACTACGGAGCCTAGATTGAGGTTTTATTGGTATTATTTGGCGTCATTCAGTCAGTCTTGACTTGTCTTCTATTAGGAGACACTGGCTGTGTGTCAAACCTAGTCAGCATTTTTGGGCCATTATGGTATCGTTGTGAATCAACAACATTACGGGGCATGACAACACAAATATATGTATAAGATAAAGCAGTTTTTGGCATGAAACGTAGCTATGTATCTTCCAAAGTCATCCGTGATATTGCTGAAAATGCTGCAGATTCACGAGTCCCCCTCATGGTTTGAGAGTTTGTGTTCCTCCTCACAGTTGGCTCAATATTTGCATGTTTCAGTGGTTCGTTGCTCTTTTGAATGTTGGCCGTGCGTGTGTGTGTGTGTGTTTGTGTGTGTGTGTGTGATGCTGTCTAGTTAGGCAACACATCTAAGGTGCATCTCGTGGGATATGAGTTTCACACAGGTATTTTTGCAAAATACCTCTACCTAGCTTCCTAATCTAGTTGTCTAATACAGGGGTTTTCAAACTGGGGTCTAAAGGTTCTTAAGCCCCGTTCACACCGCCAGCGACAAACGACATGATCCCATTCATTTCAATGGAGCGCTGGCGACTTCCGGCGACACGAGCGACAGTGACCGTTGGCGACAGAATGTGGGCGTGTCAAGCGACGCGAGACACGCGACAAAAGTTCCGAAATTTCAACTTTGTGCAAACGAGAAGCGATTTTTGCGCGCGACAACCAATAGGAGTGAAGTCAGTGGAGTGCACGTGATCCGTCTGCTGTACTGCTACTGCGGTGTCCGGAGGAGTTGTGGATATTAGCTTTTAGCAAGTCCCCTGTTCTTTACCATATGTCTCTGTGTAGCCTTCATACAGAGACACATTTAAAAAAATGATGCATGGAAAAACGTGTCTGGGATTGTGGGGAAATAAAGTAAGTTTTGACTAAACTGCATGCAATATGGTCTACCTATTACAGTACAGTGTGTATGTATTCTAATAACTTGCTCTGTTCTACAAAACACTAGTAATAAAAACGGTACTTTTTAGAGATGCTCCGATCAGCATTTTTGGGGCCGATTACCAAGATCATGATCTGCCGATCACAGAATGGCAGGGGAATGGGAATCTTTTATCTATAATCTTGCAGAGTTTGCACCATTTGTAGAAACTAAACTAACTCTAAATTAACTGTATTGAGAAAAAAAAACTGTAGAAATTGGCTAGATTCAAGATCTTGAAGAACCACCAAGTGTTTATTTAAAACTACTGTAGGCCATCTTTCCAAAATAAAACAGAGTAAAATAAAATGATTCCAACCAGATGGGTTAGGCAGACCAACACACATCAGATCAGCTTAATGGGACGGAGCCTCTTAAAACACTGATTACATTTAATCATTGGCAGCTATATGTAAATCTTGTTACACCAAAACTGGCTACTGTCACAAAGGACAAAACTATGGCACGTTTATTTTTTTAGTGTTATTATTATGAACATCTGATGTAGTTGAGGAACCCACTACATCAGATCCAAAAAATCTAATAATGCAAGCTACTGTATGCCAGTGCCATCCTTCCTAAATAATAAGGGTGCTCTGATCAGGTATTCTGGAGCCGATCGCTGATCACATGAAGCAGTCAATCTGCCGATCTGATAACAGATACCCACCTATTTGAAGCCTTCTTTTTATCATATATAATTATTTATAGGGATTTTTACAGACATTCATTCAGGGAATTGATTATTTCTGAAAATGGTGGAATTCCCCCCTCATAGCTGACTCTTGTTATACATTATCTCACCCAAATCTTTGGTGAAATTTTGATTTTAAAGACTTTTTTTTCAGGTAGGTCTTTGAGGTAAGAAATACTAAAGAAATTTAATAAATAATCATATGTAAATTAATATTGGTCTTCCCTGAATAAATTAGATTAATCCTTACAAAAGTTGCAAAAGCTAGTCATTACAAAAAAAAAAAAAAGTCCTTATGAAGTTGCAAAAGTTAGCCATTCAAGAGCAGTGAGTTTCATTAAGGTTCATCAAACAACAAGACAGAGAGAAACTGAGAGACAGGAGCAGTTTATTCGACCGCTTTCACTTTAAGAGCGAATACACAGAGACGGTTATGCAGACAAATGTTAACGTTCACTGCGAGTCACGACGGGCAGGGGTTTATGTGCGTACTCGTCAGTGGCGGATCTACAACATTTTACATGGGGGAGCAAAGGGGTGGCAAGAGGTCTTGGCAGGGTGGCAGGTGTAGACGGTACATGGAAATCCCTATATGTGAATTGCTTTAACAAAACAAACACAAAACCACTTTAAGGGTGCGTTCACACTTGTCATGTTTGGTTCGATTAAAACGAATCCGTGGTGCGATTGCTCGGTTAGTGCGGTTCATTTGAACATATGTGAAAGTTGCCATCCGAACCCTGGTGCGCACCAAACAAGCGGACCGAGAGCGCTAAAAAGACGAGTCTCGGTCCACTTCCAAACCAACTCTGGTGCGGTTCGATTGATATATGAACACAACACGGACCAAAGACATTAAACAAACCAAAAACCGGACGTAATGTCACAAGATGCGACGCATAGGCGTAATGCAGCTGATTTGACGACGCGGAAAGATCGGTGTATCCAAAATGAGTAACTTTAACGTTAGAGGGCAAACGTGGAGCAACGAGGAAGTGCCTAATCAATATTTGGTCAGACGAGCATGTTTCGAAAATGCTAGAAAAAACGCACAAAAAGCAAACCTGGCTCTTCTCATCAAAGTTCCTGTGTTGCCCATTATTAGCAGGTACAGACGACAGAACGGCCGTCTCTTTTCTGCACAACGGAGGAAATACTGATGCTGTTTTGAATGTTTTGAACATTTTATGAGCTCTTCATGAGTTCTCAGCGGGTAAAAATAATGCCACATGTACACGCATAAAATGATCGCGTTTAATCCAGCACACAGCGTTGTTTTGAATGTTGTGAACATTTCATGAGCTCTTCATGAGTTCTCTGGTAAAAAAATAATGCTGTATGTTAGGGCTGTACGTTTTCAAGTTTTTCATTAACCGTTAACCGAGGCCCTTAGCGGTTAATACTCGGTTAACCATAGTGTGCGTCAGGGTTATTTTTAGCTTATTAATTTGACGACCACCATCTCCGTAGTGAACGCGCCTATAGAGAGAATAATGCACATCATGGATTACACAATCAGAGAGTAGCCTATTTCTTTTCGTTTTAAATTGTTAAAAGACATTTCAAGTTTCTTTAGATCTATTTCATGTCTGCGAGGCGTACGCTGAGTTTCGTTAAATTAGGATGAGATGCGCTCCAGTTCACGAGCAATGCGAGTGGCCGCGAGGGCGGCTGCACGATTAGGGCATTAGTAAAATATGCAGCCGAGAATGATTCACACAGACAGCGTTTGACTCGCGCGGCTGCTGAGCCTCTCCCGGCAGAGTGATCAAGCATCTGTGGACTCGTCCCTTCAGCTCTGGCCATCTTGCTTTCAGTCCGCGATTAGCTTTTTTGTTTTCTTCATTACAGTTAAAGTAACGTCTGCTTTTCTCTAGTCATTCAGAAGTTTCTCACTTAAAACTTTCTTTCTTCTGCTCCGTTATGCACGGCGCGCGCGGCTCCCGCTCTGCTTCTGCCCTAATGCGACTTATAGTCCAGTGCAACGTATGTTATTTTCCTCTTCATGACGCATTTTTTGACTGATGCGACTCATACTCCGGAGCAACTTATAGCCTGAAAAATGCGGTAAGCACTGCATTGCAATACTTGCATTTTGCCCCGGTCACTCTCATTTTTAAAGTGCTCCCACGCTTTCTTTGCCCGCTTAGAAAGCTGGTCATGACTTCTTCTTGTGGATATTACAAATGTCTGGCAGCGCTCTTGTGGTCTCTAGGGGTGCAAACATATATTACAACTAAATTCAAAGCACGTCATTGACGCCACTTAACCGAGCAAAATGTTTCACTCAGTTACGCAATTTTTAACGGTTAATCGGTCAATCGGTTAACCATGGACACCCCTACTGTATGTACACGCATAAAATGCCCGCGTGTGTAATCCGCACACAGCATTGTTTTGAATGTTCGGTAAGCAGCTCCTACGTCATATAAACCGAGCAATCAGGTTGTGACTAGGGATGGGTATCGTTAAGGTTTTAACGGTATTGCTACTCTTACCGATACTGCTTATCGGTCCGGTACTTTAACGTTATTCTTATCGGTACTTTTTGAGATTTTATATATTTATAGTATGTGATTTTAGATTTTAGAGTGATTTTCTCTTTACATTTGGTTGTTTAATTCGCAGTAATTTGTCAGCATGTTTTATTTACACCGCTGCCTCTTTAAGACAGAGGTGCAGATCTCTCTCTCTCTCTCTCTCTCTCTCTCTCTCTCTCTCTCTCTCTCTCTCTCTCTCTCTCTCTCTCTCTCTCTCTCTCTCTCTCTCTCTCTCTCTCTCTCTCTTTTTCTGGTCACGTGTATTTTCAAAAGTACCGACAGCAGAACCGATAACGTCCGAGCTTATCGATACAACGGTCTTTAAAAATACGGGTTTAATACCGGTTTTCGGTACCCATCCCTAGTTGTGAGCGTCTCCCTGTGCCTTTGGTTCGGTAACTTTAGGTTCGCTGTTAAAAATGCCCGTGTGAACGCTAAGCGGACCAGGACTATTATGTTTTGTTTTTGTTTTTTGGTCCGGACCAAACGAACCAAACTAACCGAACTACAAGTGTGAACGCAGGACTAATAATTGCATCACAATAAGTGCATTGTGATTGTCACTAACATTTTAGTAACAACTGAATTTTATTAGGTTTAGTGGCAACATGTTACAGTGTTTACATGGTACAATTTCTGGTAAGCTACGCTTTATTTCAATTAAATTAAATTATTGTGATTTGATTTAATATTGACTCATTTGGATAAATATTAGGCACACAAGATGTCCCTAATCTCAAGAAAAACAACTCGCCTAATGCTGTAAACATACAGAGAGCCCTATCAGCTGGCAGTGTTATTTAAGATAAAAAAATAACTCAAATTAAAAACATGTTTTATTATAATAACAACTTTATTTAATGATATAAATACAAATATAATAAATGTATGTAAATAAATTTAATGGCTTTCCTGAGGTAAATGTTATGTGACAATTGTTCTCCAGTTGTTTTATTGACCCCTTTGTTAGATTGATTGGTTGATATTATATATGACGAATATACATTTAGGTAAGTTGTTGGCTACTGTTTCTTTCAACATTGTTCATTCGTGTTTACTATTAGCTAGTAACGTTAAGTTAGAACTGATCGGTCCAAGTGCAGCTAGGGCTGTCACGTAACATTTACAAGCGCCAAAACGGCATTTATTGTTTGAATTTCGTAATAAAAGTGACAGAATCTGAGAGCTGAGATTTTTTTTAAATATCGAAACTCAAAAGTAAGTTAACCTGCTCTGTCTAGTCTGTCTCCGGCGCTAATTTTGGCTAACGTAGACTCGCTGTTTTTGCTGATGCTGAATCGTCTTTAGCACACAATACATTCATTACAAATGTAATTTTAAGTTAAACGTGTGTTTAAACTACACCAGGGGAAACTCACTTCACCTTCAGGGGCTCTAGGGCAGCTCTGTCTCTCCAGTGGGTTTGTTGGGCTTTGCACCAATGCAGACTCGCTGTGTGTGTGTGTGTGTGTGTGTGTGTGTGCGCGTGTGAGTGAGCCAGACTGAGAGCGAGCGAATGCCGCTCTGCACGTTTGAATCAGGGACGTATTTGAGGGGCGGGGCCGCGGGGGAGGGGTATTTTATGTATTTTAATGTTAATACATTTAAAATAAAAAATGAAATGGTTTACTTTTGGTAAATGCATTGGTAAGTTAGTACATATTTTGTGTGTATTTGACCATTGCAGCGCAATTTGTACTCGCAAGCTTTTTGTCAGATGGGCTGTGTGTGTGTCAGGTGTGTGTGTGAGATCACGGTCTCTTGAGCCCCTTTCACACTGCACGTCAGAACCGCAATATTCCCGGAGCATTGCCGGGTCGCCTTCTGTGTGAAAGCAACCACGTCCCGGAATTGATTACCGAACTGAACCCGGGTCGGGGACCTAGTAACGTTGCGGTGTTCGACCCGGGATGAGCGCTGTGTGAACAAAAGCCGAAACTAATGCCGCAGCGTGTGCGTAGTTATCGTGCGACTCCTAGAGCTTGTTTTTTCAATAACACAACCCTGCAGTGCCAGAAGAGCTCGTCAGTGTTTTAAACGCAGAGAGTGTTCGGATACAAAAGAAACTAAAATTAAACAAGCAGAAATGAGCTCAAACTGGACACAAGTCGAGACCACGGAGCTCCTTACTATCCGCGCTTAAGCGGAGATAGCTCGCCGTTATACGTCACATCAGGATGTCACGTGTCAACTCGACCCGGGACCGTTACGGGCTGTGTGTGAAAGCGCACATATTACGGTATTTCGCCGGCAGTGTGAATGGACCAAATCTAGCGGCCCGGGAACAAATGCCGGCTCGCATTATCCGTGTATTTGCATGCGTACTATTGCACCATTTTCATTTAGCATTAAAACGTGTTCTGACAGTGTGTTAAACTTCAAACTTCACTGAACGAGTAAAATAATCTGCCAATGGGGTGAGGAAAATAATCCTAATTCAAACAGAAAACAAGATTATTTATTTTAAGCAAAAACTCTCTTCATTTTGAGTTATTTTTCCCAAAACAAGACAATCATTTGTACTTGTCTAGTAAATGTTTCTTAATGTACGAATTTTTTATTTATTATTTTAAGTATTTTTTTAAATGTTTTTTTCGGTAACTTTTATGTCTCGACCCTTGCTCCCTGTGACTCTTTTTTTTTTGTATTTGTATTTTTTGGTATTTCTTTTTTTTTCTGGTTTCTTCGCAAATTTAAGCTCTGTTTGTATCCTAATTAGGGATGTCAATTTTCACAAATTCCCATGATCGATCGTCGTTTAAATTAACGATCAATTAATCGATTAATCGTTAACCATAATACTGAAATATGCGTCTACAGCAGTGGCTTATAGCCGACAGCATGACAGTAGGCCTATGTGCAATGCTGCTCAAAACGCCATATTCTTCACCAAATGAATGATAAGGATTTTTATCTAAACAAAGGGCTATGGGATTGTAAAATTAGTCGATGTTATTTATAATTTAATTACATTAGGCTACTTATTTAATTACCAAATATAACATTTAACACAACACGAACACCGCCTCAGATCTGTTATTCAGAATTTGTGGACGCACTTGCAAGAGCAACGTGCTGAAACGTCACCTAAACCCAGTTAATTCAAAACGATTTATTAAAATATTGTTTTCATTAATGTAATGTAATGTAATGTGACAGTCCCAATCATAGTTATTATTAGTTGTGCGTTGCTGTTTGAACAGCGCGAGCTGAAGCTGATGCGCTGAATCAACACTGGTAAGTTACACTGAAACTTTGCTAGCACGTTATTTAACTCAACAAAAAGCTTCCTATATGAGATTAATCAGATTTATATAAAGTTAACAAAATATTACAAATTATATATCTTAACAAAATGATGCGAATGGACAAGTGAACTTGAATTGAGTTGCTGATATTCATATTGAGAATGGGAGACGCGTGGTGTTCACGCGCTCTAGGAACAACGCTCTAAACACGGCACCTAAACCCAATGACTTTACAACCATTTATTAAAATAGTGTTCTCATTTCTGTTATATAATATGATCGTCCCAATCATCGTTATTATGCATTGCTCTGCATGCGCTAAAGCAGAAGCACTGAATGAAAACCGGTAGCCATCACTGACTGAAGCCATTTGTTAGTGCGTTTTATTTCGCTTGAAAGAAACGCATCCTATATGATTGATCACATATATAACGTCACAAAATAAATGTAATATTACAAATTACTTCAGCACAATCTGATGCGAATGCACAAGTGAACTAAGTTATGCGCGAGTCAGAATGCGTGACTCATGTTGTGCATGCGCTCTTCCTGGATCAACGCAATGAAACACGGCAAATAAACCCAAATAATTAACAATCACAATGTTTTATTAGGCTACAATAGTGTTCTCATTAATGTTGTGTAACATGACAGTCCCAATCATAGTCATTATTAGCTGTGCATTGCTGTTGGAGCTGCACGCTGAAGCTGATCACCGCCACGCTTTTACTACCGCTCACCTCTAACGTTAATTATTAACCAAATGCATCCTTATGAGATAAATCAGCTAAAGATAGGCCTGCACAAAATAAACACAATATTACAACTTACATTTGCACAAAACAAAAGGCTGCGAATGCACATGCAAGCTTGCAGTCATGATGAAGGTGTGACTCCAGCTGTAAAATGGTTCCAAATAGAACTCGGGCACGCTCGCTTCATTTTTCCTCCCGTTTCCTCACGCACGCGCATGACCCTGCTTAATCGATGATCGATAAGTCTTATCGATCAAATGTCTTATCGACAATTAATCGATCATCGATGAAACGTTGACATCCCTAATCCTAATGGAAGTGTCTTACATTATTGGTTGTTCCGTCTTATGTATATATTGCAATTAAAACAATTAAGAATTTTTAGATATTTTGACTACACGGTAAAAATGATTTAGAAAAAGTTTACCTGGCTTCCTTAAAATTTTGAGTTAATACAATGAACATTTTTTTGAGATTTGACAACCTTTATTAAAATATTATTAAAAGATGTTGTAATCATATTGGGTAATTGTGTGTTTTATTTGTGATGACGCAGCCAAACTGTGCTATTTTCATGATTTATCACATTTTTTATGTGCTTCAGATACAATAATATTTTGAGTTTCTATTTATTTAACAAATTTCCTTCATTGTATCAACTCAAATTTTTTTATTTCAATAAATTCAAAATTTTAAGGCAACCAGGTTATTTACTCTTTTAAGTTAAACCAACAACATTTTTTTTTTTACAGTGTGGAAACAAGACAAAGATAGTAATAGTAAGTAAGCAAAGCATTTTTTGCAGTCTTTGTATTTGCATTAAATGTATGAATTTGATTGGGAAACTGCTAGCACCACGTTTGAGCTGATTGTTCCATACACGTTGGCTTTAATGGTGTCGTGTGTGTGTGTGTGTTTTATTTCAGGGTGTTTCATCAGCCCGTTGACAATGACAAACACACAGTCATGGCCCGATCTGATGGAGACCTCAGTGTGTAGGCTCTGAAACGCCCCCTAAATCCACCTCCAGGTTCTGGTCCTGAATTCTTCCAAAAGGAGGAGCGTGTCACTCAGACTCATCGTCATGGTGATGGACGGGTGTTTGCGCCGACGCCCGCTCGGGGTTTGAGGTCCAATCTGAGCCTCTCGACCTCCAATCATGGCTCAGACCAGCCTTCTGCAGGGCAAGCGCTTTTACTGCCGCGAATGGGTCTTCCATAAGATCCAACATTGCCTTCAGGAGAAAACCAGCCAGAAAGGCGGGTCGTGGGGGGTTCTGCTGGTGGGCGGCCCCGGCAGTGGGAAGTCGGCCCTGTGTACGGAGCTACTGTGGCCCGGTTCGGCTCACCGCGGGCTGCACCGGCTCGCTCTCGGCTTCCACTTTTGCCGACCGGAGGATTCGGACACACTCTGTGTTAGCGGCTTTATCCGCGGTTTGGTGGCTCAGATTTGCGGGTCGGGACTCGTGCCGGATTACGAGGAGAAGGTGACGGAGCCGGCGGTCCAGAGCGCGCTGCAGCCGGGGGAGTGTGAGAGGAACCCATCCGAGGCCTTCAAGAGGTGAGGAGCGCCTGCTGCTAATCTGGCAGATCACACACTGGAGCTTTCATTTGGAATCGCCTGTCGCATGAATGAATGGTGCAGACGTGCGGTTTTATCACACACACACACACACACACACACACACACACACACACACACACACACACACACACACACTGCCCCTAAACCTACCCATCACAGGAAACATTCTGCATTTTTACTTTCTCATAAAAACTCCTCCTGTGTGATTTATAAGCCTTTTGTAAAGTGGGGCCATGGGTAATGTCCTCATATTTCACCCTCTCCTGTAATACCTGTGTCATACCCATGGCATTATACACATTATCCTCATATGTCACAAAAATATCTGATATGTCACAAAAATACCCCCCCCCCCCCTCACACACACTCTATAGCACACAATTGTACAGTTTAATGTAAGTCTGAATACTAATAACAACAATACAATAATTATCAACTTTAATTTTAAAGGAATAATCGCACATATTTCTTCCATGTTTTAATTATATAAATTTACCCCTGTTGTGCAGCACTTTTGCTTGCCAAAAAATGGGAGGGTTTATTTAAATTTAAATGGATTATATATAAATTATTGTTTTATAAATTCATTTGATTACCAGAAAAAAACAAAACACAACATGGACTTTCCGGAAAGAAAAAAAACGTAGGGCCTAAGTTATTTTTTATTAATGAAATTAATTAGACCTGTTATTCATTCAACCATTTAAATGGAATCCAGAAAAATGTAGAAAAATACGGCATTTGGGGAAAAAATAAAACGGATTTCATGGAGCCATAAATTCTCAAATAGCTCGTTAGTTTCAGATACCAAAATGAGTGTCTTACTGCGCTAACGGTCAAATACACACAACATTGTGTATGTGAGTGTGTGTAAAATAACTCTTGTCTTCAGACGTGTGTGTGTGTGTGTGGTGATGTGACTGAGTGAAGGTCTCGCTGAACTCTGTGAACTCTACAGATCTATAGATGATTGAGCTCTGTGTCATGAGTCAGCATTTGAGTTATTCAGCATCACTTCTGTCTTGGCAGAATCTACACTAACATTAAAATGTTTGGGGTCAGTATGTTTGTGAAAGCGAGACACACACACACACACACACACACACACACACACCTAAACCTACCCATCACAGGAAACATTCTGCATTTTTACTTTCTCATAAAAACTCCTCCTGTGTGATTTATAAGCCTTATGTAAAGTGGGGCCATGGGTAATGTCCTCATATTTCACCCTCTCCTGTAATACCTGTGTCATACCCATGGCATTATACACATTTGTGTCCTCATGTCACAAAAACATGCCCACACACACACACACGTACACACACACACACACACACACACACGTACACACTCAGGCTCCACTTTAAATCCGATGGCTCAGTTTGATCTGAGATCTAAATTTGGTTTATGCGCTCCAGAACTGAAGGATGAGCGTGTGCTGGATCTGTGTGTGTGTGTGTGTGTGTGTGTGTGTGTGTGTGTGTGTGTGTGTCATTCACTCTGAGATGACTCAGCAGTTTGCGCTCGAAGGTTCAGGCAACATTTAAAGCGCGAGACACACTCTTTTCCGAGAGTTCGAGAACAGTCGTGTGTTTGACAGTGTGTCTTTATGCTGGCTTTGGTTTATGGTTCACCTCTCGCTGTGTTTCTGATATGCACACATGCAAACTTTCTGTAGGCCGCTAATTTATGTCAGTTTTATTTCACAATACACATCGCAGGTTTAGAGAAAGTCATGTAGTCATTGAAAGTCAATGACAGAAAGTCATTTTAGTCGCAAAATTTTGCGACTACAAGCAATAAAGCCGTTGAGATGTGCTGTATCATATATATTGGTTTATGTGAGTATACTCTGTACATGCAAGTATATATACTGTACGGTTCGGCACGCAATTGCACCGTGGTTCATCTCAAATCTGAATATCTATAACAACTTTATGGAGATCGGACCCTAGGTGGCGCTATAATCCAACCTGGTCTCATTGGCAAAACGTAGCTGTGACATAGTTTTTGCAAACCACAAAATACGCACCAATAGGTTCATATCGCGACAGTTTCAAAGTGAAATGAACACTGAGGCAGTAGAACAGCAGTATTTAAAAATAAATATATTTATACCATAGTCCATGATCTGTAAACAAATACATTTTGGAGTTTGTCTCCAAGGGGTTAGTTCACCAAAAATGATATTTCTTTCATGAACTCCTCTCCCTAATGTCGTTCCACACCTGTAACAGTATAGTGTGTGGACAGTATAGTGTGCATACACTTACATTCAAAGGACAGAAAGGCCTCGCACTAAATCTAAAATATCTTAAACTGTGTGTGAAGATGAACGGAGGTCTTACGGGTTTGGAACAACATTAGGGGAGAGGAGTTCATGAAATAAACTAGGGGGAGGAGTAGGGATGGGTCGATACCACAATTTTGGCTTCGGTACGGTACCACAATCTAATACCGAAGTACCGATATTAAATCGATACCACACAGTCTAATATTAGCGCGGGTATATTGCGCAAGAATGAGTACGTGGAATATCACCACAAATGTTTATTAGCAAATTAATTAGCAAAGCTTATCACATCAAATCAGTCATTTGAAAACTTTCTTGTGAGAAATAATTGCAGCAAAAATCTCTCAAAATTAGCAAATTGCTTCTGGGTTCAAAAGACATCGCACGACACTAAAGCAATCCTCATAATCCGATTCAACATTTCACGCTCGTCTCGGGATGGAGAACGGAAATCATTTAGACATGCAAGAGATTTTATAGCATTTCGTAATAACAGTTACAGGAGATATGAGCTCATAACAACGACACACACACACACTCCTGTAACGTAACGTTAGAGCTCGCACATTACACATTAAATTTCCTTAAACAGTCAAATACACAGAATTATGTACAAATGTCCGTCTTTAGTGAGTATTCACATAAACACAGTCGGCTGTGTCTAACGGGAATGTAAATAGTGCAATAGTACGCGAGCAAATATTATGAGATCTAAATGTCATTGGTTGAAACGAAAGCTGGAGATTTAGTGATATTCGATCTTATGTTAGGCTGTGTGTGTGCGTTGATCAGTGTAAAAAGAAAATAAATGTCTAAATGAGATGGTTTGAATGATCACTGACCTGTCGATCTCTTCAGAAGTCTTGAAGTCAGGATAGTGACAGATGCTTGGCTAGGTTTGATGGTTCGTCATCAGTTTTATAAGCAAAGTAATTACAAATTCCACTTCTACTCCTCCCTTTATTAATTTGTTTTGGGCATCTTGAGTAGGGTTGGGCATCGAGAACCGGTTCTAACTTGGAACCGTTTAAAAAATAACGATTCCATTGGAATCGTTTAGAAAATTTATTTTTCCAAGCGCGCAAGTTTTGGTTTCCATGGCCACCTGATTTCCGGTGCTTGCGCGCCCGCTTGTTCTTTTAGTCATGGAAGCCCGGTAAGCGGCTCTAAAGTGTGGATTTATTTCACTTTTAAAAGCCTGGGTCGGCTCAGTGCAACTAGTGTTGTCAAAAATATCGATACTGAAATATCTAAAAAGATACGATAGCCTGCTCAGCCTACACAATCGATCCCAGCTGCTGTCCTCTCCTCTCCTCTCTGACCGACAGCGAGTTGACACGCAGCCGCATATTCTCACTCAGCCGGTTAACCTCTGAACACGACGGACGCGCGTTCTGCTGGACTTTTCCTTACGACAGCGTGTTAGTGTTAGTGTGTGTGATCGGTCTGAATTTCGCGCGGGATTGCACATAATTCTACGAATCCCCGCAGATTTCAAGCTCACATCTGAAGCGCACACACACACATAGCCTACCGTAATAAAGCCGCCCCTGACATACAATGCTTCTTTTTCCAGCTTATTATTGGTCAAATACAATCAACCAAATTCTCAGTGCACATTTTGAACAGTATGTAAACACAGTCTTAAACAATTCAGGAAGAAATGAAGAATGAGTAACAGGAACAGTTCAGGATCAATGAGTGGGGGACCGCAGTCATTTGTTATTCAAAGACAAACGATCACATTGCTCTTGACTGATCAACTTGTCTAACTTTAATGGTTTTATATGAAAATATTTATTTTTTTGCAAAAAACATTATCCAATGTTATTTTAAATTTATTTCTTACCTGAATGTTAGACCTACCTGAAAAAATAAAGCAGTCTATTTCATTTATATCTTTTATTCTACTGTATTTATTTGTGCTGTGTGTAAACTATTGCAACACAATTACCCCGTTGTAAAAAATACATTGAGCTAACAAATATTTGTGAGAGAATTTTAATAGTAATTGATCAATGTTTATATATGAGAAAAAGCTTAAAAGCTTTATCATATAAAGTGATCTCTTCAGAAGAAATGTTTGATTGCCTAGACTTTCAAAAGACAGACAAAAAAAAAATTATATAAAAAATATCTAATTGACAGTATATGCAGCGTTTTTCCCCCGTTGTATTGAAAATAGCATTGAATATCGATGTGATATGTTTTGACTCCACCCCTCAAAGAATCGGAATCGAGAATCGAAAAGAACCGGAATCGAAAGTAAGAATCGGAATCGGCATCAGAATCGTTCAAATCAAAACGATGCCCAACCCTAATCTTGAGTGAGATTCAACTGCTTTATCCATTTTGTTTGTCTATGTTGTCGTCACATTTGCCGGCTGTTTCGGGTCAGTTTGTGTAGCGCGCTGCCATCTAGCGGTGAACTTCGGAACAGCAGCATATACCGAAATGTGCAAAATCATGATATCGTACCGTTTTAAATAAAATATATACCGGCATTTTTCCAGTACCTGTATACCGCGCATCCCTAGTGAGGAGTTAATTTTTGGGTAACCTAACCCTTTAACCAGCTCCATATGTTCGGCTTTTCTGACCTATTAAGCTCGATAGCTCAGCTGGTGTAGATTTGAGCTTGCGATAAAAGACGAGTTAAGCTAAAATGACATGATACAATCTTATTTTTGTCACATTTGCTTGTTAGTGCTGTTAGCACTATCGGGTTGATTTAGGGTTTGGTGTGGGTGTGCGTTAAAAAACCAACGTAACAAAACATGCCAGATTCACACACATCTGTTCCAGAAAACAACTAAACTTTTCACTTTCACTGTCGCGATATGAACCTATTTGGTACGTATTTTGTGGTTTGCAAAAACGTTTTCATAGCTACGTTTTGCCAATGAGACCAGGCTGGAATAAATCATCCATAATAAACCTCTTGGGAACACAATATGATTGATCCCTGTGTACAATCAATTCTAGATATTTGTTTAAATCTCTTTGACAAGCATTTCAACAATATTTAGTTTTCAGTTGTAAGAAGTGCCGAAAAAACTAAATCTCCTTTTTTGGCAATACAGATAAATAAGGTCCCTATACTATTCCAAAATCTCTTACGTACATCTGCATATATTAAGATTTCTAACAGCAGCAGTACACAGCCCCCCCCCCCCCCCCCCAGTAAAAATAGATCCCAATGTACTGCATAAATATGAGGGATTTTTCCATATTGGTTTTTTACAGGTGTTTTACCTGTATTTTGAATTACACATTGCATTAGTTTGTGTTTAAAGGGTTAACGGAAATGACGTTTTTCCAATGAGACCAGGCTGAAATAATCATATATTTCTAATGGTAAATTGAAACCTATGAGGTGTTGTTTAGGACATTTTGGTATATTAACTGCTACCTGACAATCTGCTTGTGTTTCTCTGCTGTAGTGCATGCTGGGGGATTTCAGGCCATGCGCCTACTCTCATGCACAAACACACTCTGTTAGTGTGTGTGTGTGTGTGTGTGTGTGACGTGGGCTGAGAGCCCGGTTCACAAAGAGTCCATCAGCCGCATATTCAGACTCGTCCCAATCTTTCGGTCAGAAATGCAGTTATAATAATGCAGCTGTGATTTTACTGCTAGTGTAGAGACGGATGAAATCTGACATGCAGTACAATAAACTTCGGAAATAGTAGACCATGCGGGTGTACTCGATTTGAGACGCACTAATTCAAATACTATTTAGGATGGATAGTACACCCAAAAAACAATTTGGATTTACTTTTTTTGTTTTGTTTTTGTCAACAGGTTCCACCTAACTGGTTTATATTGAATGAATTAACATTGTTTATTTCAGTAAAGAGATTATCATTTTTTTTTTAAACGTTTTTATTTAATGCCATTTAGTTGAATCAGGTTAACATGCTTAATTTTGTCCAAAACTATTAAGTTTAATTATTCAAAATGAATATCAAACAAAAACCATAACAACACTGCAAAACATGCTTTTCTTACTTAGTATTTTTGTCTTGTTTATAATCAAAATATATACAAATTCTTACATTAATAAGATAAATAATCTTTGTTTTCTGTTTGAATTAAGATTATTTTTCTCACCCCATTGGCAGATTATTTATCTTATTTTAAGCAAAAACTCTCTTCATTTTGAGTTATTTCTTCCCAAAACAAGACAATTACTTTTGCTTGTCTAGTAAATACTTCTTGATTTAAGAATTTAGATGTTTGGAGTCGAAACAAGACAAAAATACTGAGTAAGAAAAGTATTTTTTGCAGTGTAATCCAGTTCAATTACAATGTATCAAGAATTTTTCTTACAAAAGTTGTTTGTTACATCCATTGCATTCCCAAAGTAGGTGTTTTAAAAAAAAATATTTTTAAAACAGCTTTAATTGTTATTAGCAGGTCCTCAGCCCAAGCACATGCTCCACACAGTGGTAACCTCCAAAAACACGAACAGAACACACACTCTTAAATACCAACATAACAGAACATTAAACATTAAAAACTCTCTCCATTTCTCATCTTGTTATAAATGCATAATAGCACTTTATTTGAGCATTTCATCTCCAAATTCAGCCCTTTTGCAAAGCATGATGGGAAGTGAATGTCCTGTTTGATTAGGTTACTTAATTATAACATGTTATTTGAAAATAAAAACATCAAGTTATGTCAAAGAGTAATGGTTTTAAGTCAATATAACATGAAGCAATTACACCTGAACCAGAAACCTGATATAATGCGGTTAAATCGAGATGAATTGCTTAAATAAAGTGAACCGCATCATACAATCATTTTTTTGAGATATGCAAATTGGGACACACCATGTGTGTGTGTGATATAATGACAGAACTGGACAGGAAATGAGTGGACAGACACTGAGTCAACCAATACAAAGCTGATGTAAGAGAGTCTCTGCTTCCTCAAAACCGCACCAATCATCTCATGTGCCATCAAACACAATGGCTTTACATCCATTTAAAACGCGTATTGTGTGCCTTCAACAAACATCTGCCGCAGTGTGACTTTATAAAGAGTGCACTAGGGTCGTGCAAAAAATAAAAAATCGACATTATTGAATTATCGCAAATGTACACGTCGCAATATGCATATCGCAACGTCACGCAATATCTGAATGATTTTAATAAGCTACTTCAACATTGTGACTAGGGATGTTAACCGATGACCGTTTGACCGATGGTTGACCGAATCAAAGTTAACCGATCAAAGTTGTCGGTTAAAAAAAAAAGTGATCTCTAAATTAGGCTATCCGCTTGTTAAGTCGTGACGTAAGGAACGGCGCTTCTGGGTCCAAGCCTCAACTCGTCTCACTTGAGAATGCCATTGACGCCCGTTTATGAGCACTATTTATTCATATTAAACATCAAACGTTTAAAAAAGTTAAACATTTTAAATACTTACAGTCTACACAACAGTCTCTGTGCTCACAGCGTCACACACATTAATATTTTAACGATTTATAAAAGATGAATCACTGTCTGGCCATCGGGAACTTTGGTATGGAGAAAAAGGTTGATTATAACTTTTTGTAGTATTACACCACGTGTGTGTGTGTATATTAGCACCGTTTGTAGTTTAGATAGAGCGTCTGGACCCGGAAGCGCGACCTAACAACCGGATAAGGTGCTTGAAAAACGACCGATAGAGTCGTATTTTTTTTGGAGGCCAGGTTGAAATGTTTAGTTAGCCTTTATTTTAAGGCGTCCGTGTTACAGTGTAATTATACAATTATGCCGCCTTCACGTGCTATCGGAAATGTGATCATTTTCCTACTTCTGAAGTCGTGATTACGAGCTCACGCCATTCAAATTGTGACATTGGAGCGCGTTCATGAGCCATTTTTACTGAGGAAACTCGTATTTACGATCATTCTGAGAGCACGTGACGGCGGCATTAAAGGGTTAGTTCACCCAAAAATGAAATGTATGTCATTAACTCCTCTCCCAAATGTCGTTCCACACCCGTAAAGATTCAAACGGTTAATGAATCAGTGAATCGATCAATGCTTCGGGTCGCCAGTGTCACGTGATTTCAGCAGTTTGGCGGTTTGACGCGATCTGAACTGCTGAAATCACGTGACATTGGCGACCTGAATCATTGATCGATTCACACCGTTTGAATCTTTTCGGAGGAACCCGGAAGAGAAGACAATGCTGAATAAAGTCGTAGTTTTTGTTATTTTTGGACCAAAATGTATTTCTGATGCTTCAAGAGACTCGAATTAACCCACTGATGTCACTTGTGTGTGTGTGTATATTAGCACGGTTTGTAGTTTAGATAGAGCGTTTGGACCCAGAAGCGCTGCCGCGTGACGTCAGACCGAACAACCGGATTATAGACAGTGGACTAAACACTACTACAGTTAGCCGTCTCATTTCAAAGTCTTTTTGTGTGAAGTGAACAAATCCCTTACACTTAATTTTTCATAACTCGCCTGTTTGTACTTAAAGGTGCACTATGTAGTATTTTTGCAGTAAAATATCCAAAAACCACTAGGCCAGTGTTATATATTTTGTTCAGTTGAGTTCTTACAATATGCCAAATGTTTCCAACTATTTGTAAATTGTGAGAAAATTGCTATTTTAACTGAGGACCGGGACGAGTCAGCATAGCGTCTGAGGGAGTCGCCTGTCAATCACTTCATATCTGCGCTACCCTCGGCTTTATTCTGCAGAAGCGCTTTACTCTTAGCAGTGTGAACATGTCACCGCAGCGCCAAGTGAAATGTATCTGATATGATAAACAGAGCTGCTTTACCTCATAATCATGACCGGAAAAAGCGGAAGTGTGGGCGCCGGGCGACTGTGTCCCGTTCCGTCATAATAAAAGTCCCGGTGCTCGCGAGCCGTGTGTGTGTGTGTGTGTGTGTGTGTGTGTGTGTAACAATCGCTCCAGCGGCCGTGCTCAGCTCCTCAACACTCGCTCCTGTTCTCCTTCACTACAGTAACGTTAATAACCGCATCCATGAACGTGATTTCTGCCCGAGTCCTATTTTCCACCGGCTGTGAGGTCAAGACCACATGTCCCAAGATACTGCGCTCACACCTGGCGTCATCAAACTACGCCTTTGTTTTGAACAGGCGACCTCTAGTGGATGGAAAGTTGCATAGTGCACCTTTAAAAAAGGTAAACAAATCACAAATATGCAGTTTTTAATATGCCAAAGATGATTGTTGAAAACCAGATTTTTTCCCCCAAAAAAATAAGTCTGAAAAATGGGGGGTCGTCTTATATTTGGGTATATACGGTAAAATAAACAAATAAATCAATAGATTCCGGACAAGCAAATTTTTTACTCGGACGAGCACCTGAACAGGCTTAATGTCGAGCCCTGAGATAGAAATTTGTTGCCCATTCTTAATGGGAAAGTGTCCAAGCAACATCTTTCAGCAACATTGCTCAAAAAGTTGCCCTGTGTATCATCATCAGCTTAAGAGTGTGTGTGTTTGTGTCTCAGGTGTGTGTTGTTGCCGTTGTTGAGCTGCAAGGCCCCGTCTCAGGCTCTGTTTGTGCTGGTGGACTCAGTGGATGAAGGCTGTGTGACCGGAGAGCGAGACCAGAGGTCAGGAAACATCGCTGAGCTTTTGGCCGGCCATCACGAGCTCTTCCCTCCGTGGCTTCTGCTCATCTGTTCCGCCCGGCGACAGAACAAACACATCACCAAACTCTTCACAGGTGACGCTCTTTACCCTCACTGTGTGTCTGAGATCATGACTATCATATCAATCTTTCAAATATTCATACTCTTGTGTAATCGACGCGTCATCCTGAATAAACCCGTTTCTTGCGTGATACCCAGAAATTTTTAATATTCCGATCTAATATGATTTCTGACCTAATAATCCTCCACTGTGTGTTAATAGGCCAGAGGAGAACTGAGTCGGGTTTCTCTAAGGTTTATTTTTCTCCATCATGCCCTGATGAGTTTTGGTTCCTTTGGTCGCCTTTGGCTTGGCTTGCTCAGTTGGGGACACTAACATTATGATCAGAGTTATTCAACTAAACATACAAACAAAATTAATTAATTAGGTTTTATTTAATTCTATAAACTATAATACTGATCTGCCAACATTGTCGCTCTATGATAAATTAAAAGGAGCTGATGACATCATTGTTTTTTCCAGAACGACTGTACAGCCAAATCTAACGCGCACATTATATAGGCCTACGCGCACATTATATAGGCCTACTCGGACATTATATAGGCCTACGCGCACATTATATAGGCCTACTCGCAAATTATATAGGCCTACTCGCAAATTATATAGGCCTACGCGCACATTATATAGGCCTCTGCGCACATTATATAGGCCTACTCGCACATTATATAGGCCTACGAGCACATTATATAGGCCTACTCGCACATTATATAGGCCTACGCGCACATTATATAGGCCTACTCGCACATTATATAGGCCTACTCACACATTATATAGGCCTACTCGCACATTATATAGGCCTACACGTACATTAAATAGGCCTACGCGTACATTAAATAGGCCTACGAGCACATTATATAGGCCTACTCAGACATTATATAGGCCTACGCACACATTATATAGGCCTACGCGCACATTATATAGGCCTACGAGCACATTATATAGGCCTACGCGCACATTATATAGGCCTACTCTGACATTATATAGGCCTACGCGTACATTAAATAGGCCTACGCGCACATTATATAGGCCTACGAGCACATTATATAGGCCTACGCGTACATTAAATAGGCCTACGCATACATTAAATAGGCCTACGAGCACATTATATAGGCCTACGCGCACATTATATAGGCCTACGCGCACATTATATAGGCCTACGCGCACATTATATAGGCCTACGAGCACATTATATAGGCCTACGAGCACATTATATAGGCCTACGAGCACATTATATAGGCCTACGCGCACATTATATAGGCCTACGCGCACATTATATAGGCCTACGCGCACATTATATAGGCCTACGAGCACATTATATAGGCCTACGCGCACATTATATAGGCCTACGAGCACATTATATAGGCCTAAGAGCACATTATAATTAATTTTATTTTGGGTGCTTGTCGGGTGTCGGGTCTATTTTAAGCGGGTCAGGTCGGGTGTGGATTTTAATCAGTGCTCCCTGTCGGAAAACGGGTCGGATGCGGTTTAACGCACCGCGGGTACGGGCGGGTGCGGATTTACTAAATCGGATCCGTGCAGGACTCTGGATTGACATTCCAACGCTCTCCATTGACTTTGTATTGCGTGAGGCTGCCTTTTTGCTTAAAATAAGATAAATAATCTGCCAATGGGGTGAGAAAAATAATCTTAATTCAAACAGAAAACAAGATTATTTTTCTCATCCCATTGGCAGATTATTTATCTTATTTTAAGCAAAAAGTCTTCATTTCGAGTTATTTTCCCCCAAAACAAGACAATTACTTTTGCTTGTCTGGTAAATGTTTCTTAATGTAAGGATTTTTTTGATATTTTGACTAGAAACACGACAAAAATACTAAGTTAGAAAAGCATCTTTTGCAGTGTTCTGATGTTCATTTGTGTTTATTTGCTGCTGTATCTAGTAGTAGAGCGGAAGAGATGATCGCTTCAGCAGCCATGTAGTTACTTTTTGAATTTCATAATAAAATTGATACACTGTAAAATATTATTTAGAAAGTTACCTGCCTTAAAATTGAGTTCATTGATTCAAGATTTATCTTTTTTTTAAATGTGGATCAGATACAATAATATTTTGCGTTTCTATTTATTAAACAAATTTCCTTCATTGTATCAACTCAAGTTTTTTATTTCAATAAACTCAACATTTTAAGGCAACCAGGTTACTTACTTTAAGTTCAACCAACAAAAAAATGTACAGTGTAGAATTTTAAATCTGAGTCTTTGTTTTGTATCAAAGCTTATTGTGATTATTGGATGGCAGACCTACAGGAGCTCTGCTTTCCCAGTAATGGAGAGGAGAGGAGAGCAGTTGTTGTGTTGAGACTGGATGGGTTTCTCTGCGCCTGCAGCAGGAAATCAGCCCCAGATGTGTGAATATTTCTAATGAGCAGAAAGACAGTGAGTGTGTGTTATGTGAGGACAGATAAACGCTGCTGTTTGTTTTGGCGCTATGGATTCTGTCTGAAACAAAACCCCTCATTGACAGAGTTTGGTAAATCTGTCCCGTGACTTTCTTACTCTGACGTTTCTTCACATTTTCTACATTTTTGCACTTGTGTAGCATTTTATTCTTTCTCTTTTTTTATGCATTAGTGAGTTTGAGATTGTGAATTAGTGTGTGTGTGCGAGTGAGAAAGTGAGAGTTAGTGTGTGTGTGAGTGAGTGTGTGTGTGTGTCTCAGTGGATGTGTGGCGGCACACAGTAAACATCAGTGACTCTGACCTCGTCTGCTGACTCTCAGGCTGCATTTACACTGCAGGTCTTGATGCACAATTCCGATTTGGTGACTATATCCGATTTTTTTGACGACCTGCTTACATCAACTTTTCAAAAGCGACCCGTATCCGATATTTGCATTTACACTTTACACTGGCGAAACAGCCCAAGACGTTCTTAACCGGTGAAAGGAAGTAAAACAGCGCGCTATGCAATGGACGCAGACAAAATGATTATACAATGTTTTGCTGTCTGCACTGTTCCACACATCTTTAAAGTCGGCAAAACATTGCTCTCTTTAAAGCTCCACTGTGTGATATTTTCCCCCATCTAGTGGTGTAAAGGTTATGACCATCGAGTGAAATATAGTTTCTGCTCCTCTCAATTTCGATTTCGTTTAACTCCTACGGTGGCCGATTTAGTCATGGCTTCCAGTTCGACCTCTTCGGTGAGTGTTGCTTCAAGTGATGAGGTTACTTTTGAAAACTATTATAATTTGCAGTTATTTAATTTGCCAAATGATCAAATGAATCTATGTAAAATGAATAATAGTTTTACGTTTTCGTTATTTTTTTACCATTTCATTGCTAACATCAGCTATCAGGTTCCCAGACGAATGCAAGCTAATCTTAGTAAAGTAACTTTTATCAGTGCTATCATTATTCTGTATATTGTACGAACTCACTAGCGTAAGGCAAAGTTTACATTGTTGGCTATATCATTTTCTCTGATGACCTCCCAGTGCCCCATTCATGTGAAATATATTTACATCGTACAATAATACGTCTTAAATGAATAAGATTACAGGACAGATGTAAAAGTAAAGGTGAAAGTCTTGCTTAGAAACAGCTAACTTATACTAGCATTATCAGATTAGACTACATTAATTGTGTATACAGAAAAATAACTAAAATTGAAAGTGCCTACATATATAGCCTACAAATTATAATGCAATTAAAATATTAATCTCATGTTATGCGTCATAGAACACGGATTTATGTTATAAGGTAAACAATACTTTTTCATCATTGACGCGAGGAAAACTATCCTAGACGTCGTTCTAGTGTTAAGCACAGCACACCATGATATAATTAGCCAAGCAACAATAAAACTTCCAATATACACAAATAGGCTGAATTAATATTACCTGTCGAGAAGAAAGCAGGCAACGTCGGCGTTCTTTTTAAAATCGTTGCTCCTCATGAGCTCTTTCCATCTTGGAAAGGCCACTCCAATATTTACGTTTGTCTCGTTGATTTACCTGTCGCGTTGCCGTCTTAATTCTCTTTTCCGCTTCCTTGGCGACTCTGGCAAATATCCTCGAGTATAAGAGTGATCCTCCATCATCATATAGCAGCCTCAAGCAATCCCCCTCTTCACATGCGACACGGTGCCATCGAGTGTTAAAACACGAAAAGCGAAGCTTGAATTTACGGGTATGTCCCTCTTTGGCTACTGTACTTTCAAGATGGAGGAGCAACATGGCGACCGCCATCCGAACCCCTCACCCGTATGTGTTTTCAACGGCATATTTTAAACTTACGAGAATACTTTATTACTCGAAAGAAGTAAATATACATTAATGAGCACATCTATTTTTGAAAGAACTAAGTGATTTTAGCTAAGAATAAACTAAAAAAGTTAAACAGTGTAGCTTTAAGACGGAGAAAAAGAGGAGAGCCCTTGACGGGGTTGCCAGGTTTTCACAACAAAACCCGTCCAATTGCAACTCAAAACTGTGTTAAAGTAGCCCAATTCCACATGAAAACCGCAGACTTGTCAACACTGGATCGTAGTTTGTGTCCACCTGAGTTGACGTCATTCGCCTCCGTCCTTTTTTCAGTGACGGACGACTCGCATTTACTGGGGGATATCTGGATTTGACCGCTTACATGGCAGACGCTAATGCACGCATCCCAATCATATCAGATTTATTACCACATATGAGTGAGGCCTGAATCCGATCTGAGGATATCGGTATTCATGCGTTTTATTCCTGCTTACACGTTCACATGTCATATCCGATCTGTGCCACATGAGAGGAAAAAATCGGATTTGGGTCACTTGAACCATGCAGTGTAAATGGGGCCTCAGTGTTAGTGTGAAATCAGCAGATATTCAGAGTCTGGATGAGTGACAGCTGAACTAGAGACGCACCGACAGATGTCAGAGTCACATGACACACACACACACACACTTATTCATTAACACGCTTGACCGTTAGCAGTGTTTGGGTGCGAGGGGCCGGTCTTCTGACCTCTGTGACCTCTGTGCCGTGTCCATGGCGACGGTGCTGGTGGGTCAAAGGTTAATCTGTGGGAAACAGTGCAGAACCTTCATATGTGTCACTGCTGCTGGTTCAGGAGTTTAACTAGGGCTGGACAATTGACAAAAATGTCTGTTTTCTGTGATTTTGTGTATAGTGTGTGTGTATATACACACAGTCAAACCACAATGCATTTAGACAACTTCAACATTTCCTCACATGATCGCAGTTTATTCACTATAGTTTAGAAAATGCTAATAAAATATGACAAGAACTCAGAGTTAACTGTCAGAACAAACTCTTGATAATGTCAGATAACTTTAATAGAAAGGGACAGATCACAATCAACCAATCAGCTGTTAAATTTAAGGACACAATCAGATAGTACCAATTTATCTCAACCAATGACCAAGCAGCGCTTCATTTTGTTCAGTCTGTGGGGTCAAAGGTCGCATTAGCAATTAAAGAAAAAACACTTCAGCAAAACACTCTCAGGTCAAAGTGTCTGAATCATTTTGCCCCAAATTACACCTTTGACTGGTAGTCACTGTATGAAGAATTGCTGGGTATAATATGTCACACTTTACTGTATTTTGCTCTCCTCACTGACAGAACTATAGTGTCCAGCACACACTAGTCAAACATTATATCTGTGTCTGAATATATAGAGTGAATATAATGCGGGCAAACATTTAAGCCCATTTGAGTAAAACTATGCAATCCCGCCGTGAAATTCAGGCCCTGAAAATAAAGATGTGCATCTGCTTCATCCTGCCTGAAAGAGAAGGAAGTGTCTGTCCTTCCTGCGAACATCCTCGAGCTGTCATCGCCGCACTGCAAAACATGCTTCTCTTACTTAGTATTTTTGTCTTGTTTCTCGTCTAAATATCTATAAATTCTTACATTAAGAAACATTTATTGACAAGTACAAATTATTGTCTTGTTTTGGGGGAAAATAACTCAAAATGAAGAGAGTTTTTGCTTAAAATAAGATAAATAATCTGCCAATGGGGTGAGAAAAATAATCTTAATTCAAACAGAAAACAAGATTATTTTTCTCACCCCATTGGAAGATTATTTATCTTATTTTAAGCAAAAACTCTTCATTTTGAGTTATTTTCCCCCAAAACAAGACAATAATTTGTACTTGTCAATAAATGTTTCTTAATGTAAGAATTTGTAGATATTTTGACTAGAAACAAGACAAAAATACTAAGTTAGAAAAGCATGTTTTGCAGTGTTCTGATGTTCATTTGTGTTTATTTGCTGCTGTAACTAGTAGTAGAGCGGAAGAGAAAGAAAAGCATTTTTTGCACTTTAGCGTTTCAGACACTGAGAGCAAAGAGCTGATGCTGGAGTGGAGATTATGAGAGAAGGAAAGCCTTTTAGACCTTGAGGACCTGTTGAAGAAGACTGACAAACAACACTAGGACCGCTAAAATACTGGAATAGGGCACTGTAAAGTAAAATAATATACTATGATATCATACTATTGCATCCAGTTCAACAATAGAGCAACCGTCTTTCATCTCCATCTGCAGCAGAGAACATGTCTGTACATGACTTTATGTTTGTAATGATTTTAGTAACACTCTCTCTCTCTCTCTCTCTCTCTCTCTCTCTCTCTCTCTCTCTCTCTCTCTCTCTCTCTCTCTCTCTCTCTCTCAATGTCCTCTGACTCAACACTCACACATGTTTGTTTTTTGTGACATGTGGGGACTCTCCATAGGCGTAATGGTTTTTATACTGTACAAACCGTATTTTCTATCCCCTTACACTGCCCCTAAACCTACCCATCACACACACACACACACTGCCCCTAAATCTACCCATCACAGGAACCATTCTGCATTTTTACTTTCTCATATAAACTCCTCCTGTGTGATTTATAAGCCTTTTGTAAAGTGGGGCCATGGGTAATGTCCTCATATTTCACCCTCTCCTGTAATACCTGTGTCATACCCATGGCATTATACACATTTATGTCCTCATATGTCACAAAAACATGCCAACTTACACTCTCTCTCTCACACACACACACATACACTCACACACACATGAGCTTTGATTTGGGTAGCTTGTGTTCGGGAAGTTTGCTGATTCAAGTGTATTTTTAGGAAACTTTGTTCTCTTTGGTAAGAGCTCAGATCACATAATTACAAACGCGGAGCAGCCGACGCTCGCATGTCGAGGGCGAGCGATGTTTCCTTCATGCAGAAACCTCACCGCATGTACAGAGAGTTAAAATAGGACGTAATCAAGAGACACATGTGCGTGGGGTTTAGGGTTTCTGCCACTCCATTTCAGACGGGCTGGAAAGGCCAAATCGACCCCAGATGATCTCCAAATTGTGATAATTGACTAATCTAATGATAATCTGATGTGGACTATTCCTGTCTGCTCTGCTCAGTTACATTTAGTTTGAGCGTCGGCGTTTCACAGGGTTTAAAAGACATGCAATAGCATTGATTTCGAATGAGAACAACATTTTAACTGAATTGAGCTGAATAATCACACAGTTGGCTTCCGTATAGCTGCTTTACAGCTAAATAGGAGAAACATCCGAGAAACAGGAGCGTAAAGCGTTAGTTCAGCCAGAAATGTAAATTGTGTGATTAATTCCTCCTGTGGTTGGCCAGCCGTCAGACCTCCGCTCATCTTCACACACAGATGAAGATATTAGTGTTGAAATCCGATGGCTCAGAAAGGCCTTCATTGACACCAATGTCATTTCCTCTCTCAAGACCCATAAAGGCACTAAAGACGTCGTTACAAAGCCCATCTCACTACAGCGGCTCTACAATCATTGATGAAGAGGCCAGAATAGAGTTAGTGCGCAAAAAACACTAAATAACGACTTATATAGTGATGGCCGATTTCAGAACAACGCTTCGAACCGTTATGAGTCAGTGAATCGATTCATGATTCGGATCGCGAAAGTCTCGTGGGCTGCGTCCGAAACCTGGAAAATGCTGCCTTCGGAGCACACATTTGAAGGCAGAAAGGCATCAAGCTGCGTCCGAATCTAATGTTTGCTTCATTTCCTGTCTCCTGAGAGACCTTCACCTGATCGATTTTTGAAGGCAGCACACGAGTGTCCTTCGCTGCCTTTGATATCCCGCAATCCTGTGCTTTCCATTTAGTGAAAGTTGAGCTGGGAAAAAAAAAAAGGTGTCCGACATTTAAAAAAAAGGTCAGTTTGTGTGTAAATGTATGTTTTTTAGGATTATTTTTCACTTCTGATGTCATTTCTAGCGAGAAATCACTACTGTAGTAATTAAATATGTAACTAGATATGTATTTAGTTCTCACCAAAGCTTGCTCTATTTTGCTGTAGATCATTAAACTGTTACACTGCCTTAGAAGTCTGTCCGAAATTAGTTTCATGAGGTGCCTTCTTGCACAAAACACTGCCTTACAAGTCATTGTCTGATGAGGCAGTGAGGCAACGAGTCAGCTGTCTAGGTTTTCGGACGCAGCCGTGATTTCAGCAGTTTGACACGCGATCCGAATCATGAATCGATTCACTGACTCATAACGGTTCGAAGCGTTGTTCTGAAATCGGCCATCACTATATGTCGTTATTTAGTGTTTTTTGCGCACTAACTCTATTCTGGCCTCTTCATCAATGATTGTAGAGCCGCTGTAGTGAGATGGGCTTTGTAATGACGTCTTTAGTGCCTTTATGGGTCTTGAGAGAGGAAATGACATTGGTGTCAATGAAGGCCTTTCTGAGCCATTACATTTTTGGCTGAACTAACCCTTGAAGCAAAAGTTTGATTTCTCAATGCAGACAATGTGAAATCCTCTAGCTGTCTCTATACGTGCATGTGAAGGCATACACACACACACACACACACACACACACACACACACACACACACACACACACACACACACACACACACACACACACACACCTAAGTTCTGCTCACAATGGCCACTCCTTATGCAAGCACACCTGTCTGTCGTTGTGTCGTATGATTGATTAATTCATCTATGGCTGCGGATCCAGTTTCCTCTCAGACAGCCTGGAGCATCTCCTGAGCCGGCGTGTGAATCGAGCTAGTCTGCACGGCAAAAAATGCTCTTCTTACTCAGTATTTTTGTCTTGTTTCTAGTCCAAACATCAAAAAATTCTTAAAACAAGAAGTATTTACTAGACAAGCAAAAGTAATTGTCTTGTTTTGGGGAAAATAACTCAAAATGAAGAGAGTTTTTGCTTAAAATAAGATAAATAATCTGCCAATGGGGTGAGAAAAATAATCTTAATTTAAACAGAAAACAAGATTATTTTTCTCACCCCATTGGCAGATTATTTATCTTATTTTAAACTAAACTCTTAATTTTAAGTAATTTTTTCCCAAAACAAAAATGTTTTACTAGTAAATGTAAATGTTTCCTAAAGCTACACTGTGTAACTTTTTTTAGTTTATTCTTAGCTAAAAACACTGTTCCTTCAAAAATATATGTGCTCATTAATGTATATTTACTACTTTCACGTAATAAAGTATTCTCATAAGTTTATGCCAGTGAAAACACATACGGGTGAGGGTTTGAATACAGGTCGCCATGTTGCTCCTCCATCTTGAAAGTACAGTAGCCAAAGAGGGACATACCCGTAAATTCAAGCTTCGCCTTTCGCGTTTTAACACTCGATGGCACTCATTGACGAGGTCGAACTGGAAGCCATGTTAATCTTGGACTAAATCGGCCACCGTAGGAATTAAAACGAAATCAGAATTGAGAGGAACAGAAACTAATATTCACTGGATGGTCATATAGCTTAACACCGCTAGATGGTAGGGATGTAACGATATTGACGATATCTTGCTATCGCGGTGTTAAACGTGTCTCGATATCGTCGTGGTTGGGTTACAATATTAAAAGGACAGGTGTCCGTCAAAAAGCAAGAGGGATAAACACAGTCCCGCAGAACAAATCATTGTTAACTACATGGACCATGATCGTTAGCGACCCAGATCTATATTTAACATGGATAGACCTCTACCTGTCGTGATAATATATAAAACTCCTGATGTTAGAGTTACACTTACAGAAGAATAAAGTAAAACCTACTTTGTTACCTTTTGGAGCTTGGAAGGGTTCAGTGTGAGCAGATGTTTAATACCATCATCATCTGTCCTCATCAGAGTTCGTTTACCAGTATATTCAGCATCTGCCTCATATTGGCGATCTCGAGTATATTCTCCAAACTCATTTTCAACGTCTTCAAAATCAATATTTTGATCACTGACAGCTTCTTGAGCACATCCATCATCAGTGACAGTGACACTAATATTTGATTGTGTTTAGTTCTTACTCTCTGCTGTAAATCACTGAGCCATTTCAAGTTTTGCAGATTAGAATTATTGTTTCGTTTTCTGTCAGAGGTAACTATGAGTGAAACGTCACTTCATCATTGCGTATCAGACATTGCCACCTTGTGGAATAAAGGTGAATTGTGCCCTATTTCCTTATTATAGATTAATTTATCAGTGTGCAAAAAAATATATATATACGTACAATCCTACACACCTCGGGTCGTTAGCGACCCTATACAATTTTGACAAATACTAGTGAAAAAACAGGCATTCAATTATAATTCTATTATTGTTTTCTTGTTATATTGTTTAAAATGGATTGATTGAGGAATACTAAGAATGTTGATGTCTAATATTCAGGTCTCGTTCAGAATGTGTAATAGCGCCCCCTAGCGTCTGACAGTGAAAACACGAAACCTGGAAAATTATGTGTTTGGCTGGGAAAGTTATTCGTAATAATTATTAATAATTAATAATACAGATTCCCTCCCCTTTCCCGAATTAACATGGAAAAATAGCAATCAATTCTTACATATGATGCCGATTATATAAAGTATTAACAGTAAATAATAAGAAGAATATGCCACAGAACCGACTTTTCTTCTGTGGAAACCTGGAGAATAAAAACAGGATACCGTGCCCGATCGGACAGAATTTTTGCACTGCAAAAAATGCTTTTCTTACTTAGTATTTTTGTCTTGTTTAGTCAAAATATCAAAAAATTCTTACATTAAGAAACATTTACTAGACAAGTACAAATTATTGTCTTGTTTTGGGGAAAAAATAACCAAAAAATTAAGAGAGTTTTTGCTTAAAATAAGATAATAATAATAATCTTGTTTTCTGTTTGAATTTAGATTATTTTTCTCACCCCATTGGCAGATTATTGATCTTATTTTAAGCAAAAACTCTCTTCATTTTGAGTTTTTTTCCCCAAAACAAGACAATTACTTTTGCTTGTCTAGTAAATACTTCTTGTTTTAAGAATTTTTAGATGTTTGGACTAGAAACAAGACAAAAATACTGAGTAAGAAGAGCATTTTTTGCAGTGTGTTAAGATTGAGAGTCCATTGCTTATATTATTTGTGGTTGTTTTGTTGTGAATATTTAAAATGTTTTCCGTTTTCAGTGTTAAATAGTCTTTGGAATTAAAAGTTTATTGATCTTTGAAAAGGTGTGCCTTCATAATGCCATTATCATTATTTTAGATGGTCTCAGAACGACAATATTATTGCAAGTATATAGTTATATATGGTCATATAATATAGTTTATCGCAATAATTTCTTGGCCAATTTATCGTCCAGCAAAATGTGTTATCGTCACAGGCCTAACCGTGCCCGATCGGACAGAACAGGGCTTCCCTCGACCTCCCGCCTCAATGATTGAATAGATGCTGAAAACATAAAGAAAGGGGTTTAGTTGGCTACATAGATAAAACAAGCTCTTGAAACGACTCCAGTGTTTACTAGATCCAGTAATTTGTAATCCGTATTTTAAACCCTGTGAACTCTTAAACTGGTGGCAGCTTTCCAAACCCAACATCCCTTCAACCTACTTAAACCAATGAGTTAGTTACATGCAGGCCCGCCGGCCAAATAACATATGTGGGTCATCTGTTCCACTGCCCCACTTTTAGTCCCCCTACAAGGCCCCTTCCTCTTTCAGCCTTTCTATTTCCTTCATCTGGAGCCGCACGAGCTCAAGGCATGTGTGTTATGAATGGAGGGTGAAGGTCTGGGTCAGTTAGTGCACTAATGACAAAAACAAGCCTCAGTCGAAGCAGGAACATGGGCTATAATATAACCAGTGTTGGGCAGTAACGCGTTACTGTAATTTGATTCCTTTTTGAGTTACGGAGTAATTTAACATGTTATAATTTCCAAAATAGTGATTAGAGTATACACTGCAAAAATGCTCTTCTTACTTATTAATTTTGTCTTTGATGTGATGTATTTACTAGATCAGTAAAACGACATAAGATATTTTTGCTTGTTTACTGGGGAAAAAATCTAAATGAAGTGAGTTTTTGCTTAAAACAGGCTAAATGATCTTCCAATGGGGTGAGAAAAAATAATCTTGTTTCTGTTTGAAATCTTGTGTCCGTCCCAAACAGAAATAAGATTATTTTTCTCACCCCATTGGCAGATCATTTAGCCTGTTTTAAGCAAAAACTCTCTTCATTGAAAAAAAGTTCCCCAGAAAACAAGCAAAAATATCTTATGTAATTTTACTGATCTAGTAAATGCATCTTGATTTAAGAATTTTGAGATATTTGGAGTTGAAACAAGGAAAAAATACTAAATAAGAAGGGCATTTTTTTGCAGTGTAGCTCCAAGCAGTGCTGTCACGATACTAAAATTATGACTTCGATACCAGACTAAAATAACTCGATACCGATACTGAATCCATACCACAGCAAAAAACTAAGTAATTGAATATGTCAGAACTTACTTTTATTATTTCTTTAATAAATATATATTTTTAAAACCCTAAAAACTTGTTACTGCCCTGACCATTCCCTCCTCTTTATTATAAAATAATATAAGAAGAAAGATAACTATACATCCTTACAGAGATGCAACAATCACATTATTATCAGTCATTTTAAAACTAACCTTTCATTTCTGAACAGGTAGGAATGACCAAAATCTCATTTTATGATAATAATAATTAAAAGTATGTTAAATTTGAAATATTCAATATTTATGATAGTTTCAAATTTTACATCGTCGTCAAAATTATTGCGATTTTATCGCTAATATTCGATATATCGCTCAGCCCTATAAAGTATGATGCAATATGAGCAGATCTAAATTTAATGAAGCAGCTATGAGGTTATTATATTCTGTTGATTGAAGGGGTGGGTGGCTAGTATCATAACTAATTAATTTTGAAAATAAAGTAAACAGAAGAGTAACATAATTAGGAGTAATCAGTAATGTAATTACACTTCCAGAGTAACTTGCACAACACTGGTTGTAACCTGCAGTACATGTCGGGTTATTGTGAGGGGTGAACTGGATCTACATGTTTTATAATAACTGGATATTAAAGGCCAATGGTAAGGAGGAGAAGAAAAGATGGCACGGAGGGCGGGATGATTTTCCACAGGTGTGCCTCTGTTGTCATGCGGCGGTTTAAATTTCACACAGGTTTTATTTGGGAAACCTCAGCTGTTGACGGCAGCCTCAGGCCTTAAGCACCAAAGACAAAGAAAATAACTCCTGAGCCCTTTGAGAAAGATGGAGGTTATATAATCTCATTCAAAAGGGGTTTTGTGAACGTTTCAGACACAGAGGGACTGGACAGGAAAGATGTCATCTGTATTCTGTTGTTTGTGTTGCTGGTTTGTCTTTCTGAAGAGCTGAGACACTTTCTAGGGTTGGACTTGAACAGTGTATTGTTGTAAACATTAGGGATGCAACAATACAGTTAGTCCACGGTTCAACACACACCTCTGTTTTTAACCACGGTTTTTCAGTTTCTTCTATTCTTAGGCGACAGGAACAGAAAGAGGTTAAGGAGAAAATGTTCTTATTCCAATACTCTTTCTTTATTTTACTTCAAAGACTTGCAAAACCTTACTTAAACTTAAAACTTTACTTTAAAAAACCCTTGCACACATTCCCAGTGTATTGTATAGTGTAACATAAATATATATAAAGATTTACAGTGGCAGCTCAGAGATGTACAGCAGCATTTAAGTATGAAATTGAATGAATAAATGTAGGCTAAAATTAAAACTGCATAGTAGGGCTGGGCGATATGTTAATTTTTGGGGGGCGATAATCGCCTTCAAAAATATCGCGATATCCGATAATATCATCTACTCCGCACTGATCCCGCCCACTCCCCTGCGCGCCACAAAATTTTCCAGGCATAAAATGGAGGACAACGCTTAATATCCAAGAAAAGATGTACATCAGTAATTTGGCAGTATTATGGATTTAAAGTACCAAATGCAAATGGTGAACCAGTGGATTCAACAGAAGCTATCTGCAGGCTTTGCAAAAAAAAGAAGAAGGAAAAAAAAGAAAGAAAGTGAACCACTAATCTCCGCAGCCATATCCACGTACACTACCCAGCATTAGCAGTCTCCTTTGAGCCCCGCTCTGCAGCCGCTTCTCAAAGACGACGGATATGTGGTCGAGCAGCAATGACACCGTAAATGTCAATTAGAGCTTAGATCGTGCTCAAAAAATCAAGCCCGACCCTAAAAGATCAAGCCCGAGCTTGTGCTCGTTGTGTCCGAGCCTTGCCCGGCCCGGCACATTAACTGTAATTATGAGAACGAGCCTGTAATGAGCGAAGCGGACCGGTGTGACTCATGTTAAAACTAAAATTAACGAAATAAGCTGATAACATCACTGTTTTCCCAGAACGACTGGAAATCAAATTTTGCTGCAATATTGTCCTGTTTAACACTGTGAAGCTGCTTTGAAACAATCGTCATTGAAAAAGAACTAGTATAATAAATAAAGTTGACTTGGCTTGACTCAGCTCAATAATCCGCAGGCGCGCTCGTGAACCGCTCACCTGTAAAATAATTAAATCCAGCTCAGACATTTATCTGTAGCTCACTTTGTTGTAGCCATTAAACAATTTTTGTCTTCTTTCTTTTTGCATATTATGTTTGAATAGGCCTATTATAATAGTATTTTTACATTTCATCTGATTATGATAAGTGCAAAGATGCGAGTGAGTCAGAAATGATTTTGGTGCTTATATTTAGTTTAATATTAAGTTTTGTTTTGTAGAAAGCATTCTTTCGTTTTGTTTAAATTGTATCTTAATTTTAATAAAGGTTTCTTTGGCCAATTGCCTGGGTTTAATAAATAATATGGAAATGGAAGACATGAATCGTGTTGAAGTCGCGGGAGTGACCGCTTTAATTTCTTATGAACTTGAGCGCGTGTCTCATAAATAAACCGAAACGCAGCAGCTACTTGCCTCACAGACAAGAGAAATATGCGCATAGAAAGCTTAAAATGTCCACTTTTAAACGAAGCATTCGAAACGAAAATATGTAATTAAGCAAAGTGCAGTGTTGACGCGAGCAGCTCATGCGTTTCTGTTCAGAATACTGCGCTCCATCACTGCACGAGCTGTGAGTTTAACGCGCATTTTTACATCACTTTAATATATTTTTCTTTCATTTTTTATATTATAATAATTTTATTCTGACACCTTTATTTTATAGTATTTAAAATACAGGCCTATGGTTAGCTTTTATAGACATTTTCAACTGTTTAAGGTTGAGCTATTTTTTTCCCGTTGAGCTATTTTTCCCCCCAAAGGTTTCTCTTTCGTTTTATTTTTAGCGTTAGTAGACTATTTTAAATGTTTTCCAGGTTTCCATGTTTGATTAATGTTTGTATTATTAATAGGCTATTATATTTATAATTTAGCCTAATAGCCAATAATATTTTTTAGAGCGTTTTAAAACATTTAGCCAAGCCAATGTGCTTCTCTTTGCGCGTGTATAATGAAAACACAACCAACGTCTTATCCATAATTCAATGTTTTGCTTTAACACATATAGGCTACTGTAGTTATGCATCAAAAACACTAAAAAGGTGAGTGTATGGTAACTACTATTTATAATGTATTTGGCAACGCAATGTCCTGTGAGTTTATCAGTCGTCATTTTTATGATGTCGATTATCGTCTGATAACACTGACTGTTATCGATATCGACATATTTGCTAGACATCGTCGATATATGATAATATCGTCATATCGCCCAGCCCTACTGCATAGTCTTCAATTTACAACATTGATTAAAAGCTACTGTATTATAGCTCTTTTTTATTTTTATTAAAATCATTTTAGATGTGAACTGTCCCTTTAAAGACAGGTGTTCATTATCTCTGGCTGCTGCTAAGACCTGTTCGCATCTCATATACAGACACACACAATTTTACTTTCACTTTAGACATAACCAACTGTGTTTATATACCGTATTTCCTCAAATAAAAGCCTGTAGTCAATTAAAGGGGGGGTGAAACACTCAGTTTCAGTCAATCTCATGTCAATCTTGAGTACCTATGGAGTAGTATTGCATCCTTCATATCTCCGAAAAGTCTTTAGTTTTATTATATTTATAAAAGAAATATGGGCTGTACCGAGTCTTTCCGGAAAAAAACGAGCGGCTGGAGGCGTATCGTGTGGGCGGAGCTAAAGAATGACGAGCACACCCATAGCGATGACGTCCTCAAGCGTGGAGAAACCCATGTAAAACGCAGTAAGACGACTTAGTCCAGTAATCCCGTATGTTTGACAGACGTTTAGTGCGCACGCTCAGTGCAAAGCAGTGCATAAGCATGCCAATTAAATGTTTAGCCGGCAAGGTTTTAAAACACAGCTAACACCCCTAACTTTAGTGCATATGATTGGATATTTGCTCATATCAGCGCGTAGACTCACAGGCACACTCAAACACATCAAACGGAGAGAAATGGAAATAATTAATTAAATGCAAAACCGGAAAAAAACACAAGCGCATATTGAACCGTGAATGCCGTACCGAACGGTTCAATATCATATTGAGTAGTGTGCCATCTCTAGTGGACATACTCCTTTCAGAGAGGGCGAAGGCCTATTTTTACCCTCGTTCACAAAGAAAATAGGCCTTGTATATGTTGCATGAGTGACGACCAATAAAATTACATGTGTGCTGCTCTCCCACCAGTGGGGGTTCAGAAAGATTAAGACACATGTGAACGACCTTAGAGGAGTTCATGTTTTTTCCTTTTCCGTTGACCCCTTGATTCTGAATCCATGGGAACTGTAAATAAAATCTGTGCATAAAATTCTTGCTGTGCCCTCCGGGCCCTTGTTAAGCAGGCATGCCGACCCAGATAAACTATGGAATTTGCACTTATCTGAAGCAGAAAGCCCAAGCTGTTGACATCTGTTGGCATAAGTGCTTGTTTGTTAAACTGCCTTGTTTTATTCTCCAAACGTCTCTTCACAGCTTACGTGAAACTCTCGAGAACGCCTCGAACTGTGTGAAGCTGCAGATGTGACCTAGTTCTGCCACAGAATCATTTACACATCTTGTTTTATTTTCTAGAGAAAACAAAGCAAATTCCACTCATCTTTTCTGTCACTTCTGGACTTGAGTTCTGTATTTTCTGCAAGATGGTGTGTGTGAGACTTTATGCACACAGGCTCATGGGGACTTGGGTCACTGTGGGGACATAAATTGAGGTCCACATGAGGAAACAAGCGTATAAATCATACACGAGTTATTTTAAAAATGCTAAAATGCCTGTACTTTTTTGGTGATGGGTAAGTTTTGTGTGTGTGATTGCTTGGTTTAGAGTTTTTGTGTCTGTGTGTCTGTGTGTCTGTGTGTCTGTGTGTGTGCGTGCGTGCGTGCGTGCATGTGTGTGTGTGTGTGTGTGTGTGAGATGGATTGGTTTAGGGATTCGATTTTTGTGTGTGTGTGTGTGTGTGTGTGTGTGTGTGTGTGTGTGTGTGATGGTTTGGTTTAGGGATCTGATTTGTGTGTGTGTGTGTGTGTTTGTGATAGCTTGGTTTATAGTTTGTGTGTGTGTGTTTGTGATGGCTTGGTTTAGAGTTTGTGTGTGTGTGTTTGTGATGGCTTGGTTTAGAGTTTGTGTGTGTGTGTTTGTGATGGCTTGGTTTAGAGTTTGTGTGTGTGTGTTTGTGATGGCTTGGTTTAGAGTTTGTGTGTGTGTGTATGTGATGGCTTGGTTTAGAGTTTGTGTGTGTGCGTGTGCGTGTGTGTGTGTGTTGTATCTGCAATGCTACTGATACGGTTGAGTGCATAAGTTTGCATTCCCCTTGTGGTATCTGAAGGATGTTTACCATTTTAAAAAATGCGTTTTGCATTATATTTACTATTGCCCTGATTAAACTATTTCACATAACAGATATATTAACTTACGAAGGTTTTATATTTATATATTTTACGAATTTATTTGAATGAATTCTGCATTTTAGAAGCATTTAATGTATTAAACGCTGTAATTTTTTTAACACATACCTTTCTCAGTAGACCTAATTTGTTTACCTTAAACCTAATCTATTGTGAAGATGCTTGTCCGTTTGTAGCTGACATTACCAAATCAAATATGCAAAATCAGTGTTTTCTGCTCAAAAGTTATGTCCCGGTTTTTATCCACTTTATTATCTTTATTAACTTTACTATCTGTAATTTGTGTGTCAAATTCTCAGGCTGATACTCATAGCAATCTACAGCGATCAGCTAACTGAGTCATGTTATGTGTAAACCCCACTGGGATCAAATGTGACTACCAGCAATGCAAACACTGCAAAAAATGCTCTTCTTAC
Organism: Pseudorasbora parva; assembly: GCF_024679245.1. Taxonomy (NCBI): domain Eukaryota; kingdom Metazoa; phylum Chordata; class Actinopteri; order Cypriniformes; family Gobionidae; genus Pseudorasbora; species Pseudorasbora parva. The sequence continues at coordinate 46,782,548 of NC_090182.1, forward strand.
TCAGTATTTTTGTCTTGTTTCTAGTCTAAATATCTAACAATTCTTAAATCAAGATGCATTTACTAGATCAGTAAAACGACATAAGATATTTTTTCTTGTTTTGATGAAAATAAAATCAAAATGAAGAGAGTTTTTGCTTAAAACAGGCAAAATGATCTGCCAATGGGGTGAGAAAAATAGTCTTATTTCTTGATTGAAATCTTGTTTCCGTCCCAAACAGAAATACGTTTTTTTGTAGAAATATGTTTTAAGCAAAAACTCATTTTGATATTTTTTCCCAGAAAACAAGAAAACATATTTTAATTTTACTTATCTAGTAAATGCAAATGGATTTTAAGAATATTAAGATATTTGGACTGGAAACAAGATAAAAAATACTAAATAAGGAGCATTTTTTGCAGTGCAAACTTCATGCCAATCTAACCGCCTTTGTCTCTCTCCTCTCCGTAGGATTCAGAAAGATCAGCCTCGACGACCTACGGAAGGCCTATATTGTAAAAGATGTCCAGCAATATATTCTCCACCGGCTGGACCAGGAGGAAGCCCTGAGGCAACATCTCACCAAGGAGACTGCAGAGATGCTAAACCAACTTCATATCAAGAGCAGCGGCTGCTTTTTGTACCTTGAGCGTGTCCTTGATGGAGTAGTTGAGAGCTTTATCATGCTGCGGGAAATTCGAGACATCCCGGGGACTCTGAACGGACTGTACCTTTGGCTCTGCCAGAGACTGTTTGTCAGAAAGCAGTTTGCTAAAGTCCAGCCTATCCTAAATGTTATTCTGGCTGCATGTAGGCCGCTGACCGTCAGGGAGCTCTATCATGCAGTCTGGACTAAAAACATGACGTTGACGATGGAGGACTTCCAAAAGAAGATGGACATTCTCTCCAAGCTGCTTATTAATGGACTTGGAAGTACTAAGATCTTGTTTCACTACAGCTTTGCCGAATGGCTTCTGGATGTTAAGCACTGCACACAAAAATACCTTTGCAACGCAGCAGAAGGACACCGAATGATGGCCATGAGTTACACATGCAGAGCGAAGCAGCTTAAACCTCTTGAGGTGCAAGAGTTTGCCTACCATCTGATTAACTCCAATCTGCAAATCGAGCCGTTTAATCTCGCCCTTTGGATGGTGTGGAATGGCACCCCTGCTAAAGACTCCCTGTCCACTTCCATCCCAAAAGAACAGGAGGTGCTTCAACTTCTGGTCAAAGCTGGGGCTCACGTTAGCAACGAAGATGACCATGCTTCGTGCATTGTGCAACAAGCCTTAGAACGTGAGGACTCGATTCGAACCCTGCTAGATAACGGCGCTTCTGTTAATCAAACGGACTCCAACGGGAGAACTCTTTTAGCTAATGCGGCATACAGTGGAAATTTGGATGTTGTGAACCTTCTTATCTCTAGAAGAGCCAATATGGAGTTGGCGGACAACCATGGACAGACGCCACTTACTTTGGCAGCTAGACAGGGGCACACCAAAGTTATCAATTGTCTTATTGGGTGTGATGCTAATATCAATCACACGGATCATGATGGATGGACCGCCCTTAGGTCTGCAGCTTGGGGAGGACACTCAGAAGTTGTGTCTGCGCTTCTGTATGCAGGTGCAAAGGTGGATTGCGCGGATGCAGATTGTAGAACTGCCCTAAGAGCTGCGGCTTGGGGAGGGCATGAAGATATTGTCCTCAACCTTCTTCAGCACGGAGCCGAAGTCAACAAGGCAGATAATGAAGGACGAACTGCGCTGATCGCCGCGGCATACATGGGCCACCGAGAAATCGTGGAGCATCTTTTGGATCATGGGGCTGAGGTCAATCATGAGGATGTGGATGGTAGGACGGCACTTTCTGTCGCTGCTCTTTGCGTGCCTGCAAGCAAAGGCCATGGCTCAGTCGTAAGCTTATTAATCGACCGTGGAGCGGAGGTGGATCACTGCGATAAAGACTGCATGACTCCCCTTTTGGTAGCGGCCTACGAAGGCCATGTAGATGTGGTTGATTTGCTTCTAGAAGGAGGAGCGGATGTTGATCATACGGATAACAATGGCAGAACACCTTTGCTTGCTGCCGCGTCTATGGGACACGCTTCGGTTGTCAATACTCTGCTTTTTTGGGGTGCAGCAGTGGATAGTATTGATAGTGAAGGCAGAACTGTGCTAAGCATTGCGTCTGCACAGGGCAACGTAGAGGTTGTTCGAACTCTGCTGGACAGAGGATTGGACGAAAACCACAGAGACGACGCAGGCTGGACTCCATTACACATGGCTTCTTTTGAGGGACACAGGCAAGTTTGTGACGCCCTCATTGAACAAGGTGCCCGCGGCACGGAGGTTGACAATGATGGACGTATCCCTTTAATCCTGGCTGCTCAAGAGGGTCATTACGATTGTGTGCACATATTGGTGGAGAATAAGTCATGTATTGACCAGAGAGGGTATGATGGGAGAAATGCTCTCCGAGTTGCGGCACTAGAGGGACACAGAGATATTGTGGAGTTGTTGCTGAGCCACGGGGCGGATATCGACTTTAAGGATGCAGACGGTCGCCCGACTCTTTACATCCTGGCACTTGAGAATCAGCTGGCAATGGCGGAGTACTTCCTCGAAAACGGGGCCAATGTTGAGGCCAGCGATATGGAAGGGAGAACGGCTTTGCATGTGTCCTGTTGGCAAGGCCACGTAGAAATGGTCAGGTTGCTAATTAACTACCATGCGGATGTAAACTCATGTGATAATGAGAAACGATCTGCTCTTCAGTCGGCGGCTTGGCAGGGTCACATAAAGGTTGTTCAGATCTTGATTGATAATGGCACTGTTGTAGACCACACATGCAACCAAGGTGCTACAGCTCTGGGCATCGCCGCTCAGGAGGGGCATATGGATGTGGTTCAGATTCTTCTAGAACATGGTGCGGATCCTAACCACGCAGATCAATTTGGACGCACTGCCATGAGAGTGGCAGCCAAAGGTGGTCACAGCGCCATAATCAAACTCTTGGAGAAATATGGTGCCACGAGTCTCAATGGTTGTAACCCATCTCCCGTCCACACCATGGAGCAACAAATGCCAGCTTCAGTTGCTGGGAAAGTGCAGTCACTTACTATAAAGTCTAGCAGCTCTGGAAGCACCGGAGCTGGCGATGTGCATTCTGGAGGACGAGGACAATCTAACGGACCTGTTCATGCTTTCAGCTCACCATCAGAGTCCCCAGACTCAACAGTGGACCGGCAGAAGTCCTCCCTCTCCAATAACTCACTCAAAAGTTCAAAAAACTCTTCGCTGAGGACCACCTCGTCCACTGCGACAGCCCAAACTGTCCCCATTGACAGCGTCCATGCCCTTTCTTTCATTGAGCAAATTCAGCAGCATTCGCTGCCTCGCAGTCGCAGTCGACAATCCATCGCTTCTCCCTCCTCCACCACCAGATCCATTGGGACTCAGCCTGGCTCTCCAACTAGCGAGTTTGACTGGAGCCAGGTGAAGCCAGGCCTCAAGTCAACCAAAGCATCCAAGAACGGCCAAAACTGCTCAAACAAGGGAACATCTGGTGAAAAGAAAAAAAGCAAGAATAGTTCTTATTCACAGGGCCAGGTTCTTGAATATGAGCTGACTCAGTTTGATAAAAAACTTGTGCTCAATAAGCCGGTGTCCAGCATTGCAGTTAAAGATCCCCAGTGTAAGATTATAGTGGGCAGATCCAGCACCATTGATTCTGTCCAATCGCAAGAGCAGTTTTACATTCAGTCCCAGAGCTGTGCAGAGAAGAAGAGGAACGGCATTATGACCAACCCCAAATACCACCTACAGGGAAACCAGGTTTTTCTTGGGAGAGTTTCAGTCCCTAGAACGGTTCCCAGCAGGGGCCACCAGGACCTACTGGACAATTACCCAATAGGGGAGACAGAATTAAGCCTGAAACAAGCCCTACAGCTCCAGATTGAAGGATCGGACTCTGGGTTAAACTGCAAAAAAGAGACGCCATTATAACTGGTGAGTACATTACATTTAAAGATGTTTATATTTAGAGTTTTTACATCTCAATTGGCCATTTTGTGTCTTAACCCGTTTGCACGTACGATCTAGGGATGCAAGAATACATTTAGTCCATGATTCAATACATACATTGGTTTTTAACCACAGTTTTCGGTTTGGTTTGTTGCTATTCTATTCTTAGGCGACAGGAACAGAAAGAGGTTAAGGAGAAAATGTTCTTATTGCAATACTCTTTCTTTATTTTACTTAAAAGTCTTGAAAAACCCTTACTTAAACTTAAAACTGGACTTAAAACCTTGTACACATTCCTAGTGTATTGTATAGTATAAAATAAATAAATATATATAAAGATTTACAGTGGCAGCTCAGAGATGTACAGCAGGATTTAAGTATGAAATTGAATGAATGAATGTAGGCTAAAATTAAAACTATAGTCTTCAATATACAACATTGATTAAAAGCTACTGTATTAAGAGTCTTTTTTTATTTAAGAGCAGTGAGTGATTTTCTCTTTCTTTTGTTGTTTTATTAACATAATTTTAGAGGTGAACTCTCCCTTTAAGGACAAGCGTTCGCTATAGGCGGCCTGCTTGCATCTCATATACAGACACACACAAATTTACTTTCACTTTAGACATAACCGACTATGTTTATATATGTTAATCTTGTGTGTATATTGAAAAATAGAAATAATTAATTAAATGCAAAACCGAAAAACACAATTCACAAGTGCGTATTGAACCGTGATTGCCGTACCAAACAGTTCAATATTATATTGAGAATTGGGGCATCCCTAATATGATCACACCGGTGTGATCAGTCTTGGCTGGTCCGTGGAGCGCACAGTTAAACAGTTAAGCTATCCGGTTGTTAGGTCTGACGTCACGCGGCAGCGCTTCCAGGTCCAAACGCTCTATCGCATACCACAAGATAAACTACAAACGGTGCTAATATACACACAATGTGGTGTAATACTACAAAAAGTTATAATCATAACCTTTTTCTCCATACCAAAATTCCAGATGGCCAGACAGTCATTCATCTTTTATAAATCGTTCAAATGTTAATGTGTGTGACGCTGTGAGCACAGAGACTGTTGTGTAGACTGTAAGTATTTAAAATGTTTAATTATTTTAAATGTTTGATGTTTAATATGAAAAAATAGTGCTCATTAACGGGCGTCAATGGCATTCTCAAGTGAAACGAGTTGAGGCTTGGACCCAGAAGCGCCGTTCCTTACATCATGACTTAACAAGCGGATAGTTTAGAAAAGGCTAATAAAATATGACAAGAGCTCAGAGTTAAATTGTCAGAACAAACCCATCTTTAGAATGTCAGATAACTTTGATAGAAAGGGACGTAATGGATCACAATCAACCAATCAGCTGTTAAATTTAAGGACACAATCAGATAATACCAATTTATCTCAACCAATGACCAAGCAGCGCTTCATTTTGTTCAGTCTGTGGGGTCAAAGGTCGCATTAGCAATTAAAGAAAAAACACTTCAGCAAAACACTCTCAGGTCAAAGTGTCTGAATCATTTTGTCCCAAAATATAAATTTGACTGGTAGTCACTGTATGAAGAATTGCTGGGTATAATATGTCACACTTTACTGTATTTTGCTCTCCTCACTGACAGAACTATAGTGTCCAGCGAGAATACATTAAACTTGCGTGTGAAAGGGTTAAAGCACATTTGTACCTCACATTAACAGTATTATTAAATTGTCATGTTGATTTACAGTGTATTGTTGCATAAAGCTTTAATTATTTAGTGTTTATAGCATTGTGACATTTATAAATGATTTAGAGTGTAAAGCTTTTCTCTTTAAAAAAAGAGAACTTCTGTGAACATTATGGCCTCCAAGATGACCATAATGCAATTATTAATTTATATGGTATGTTAGTGGTTCTCAAACTATGGTTTGTTTTCCGCAAACTTTCAAAATGCTGCTATTCACGTCAAGTCACCTTTGCTTTATATAACATTATACAATACAGATTTTTTCAAAGCAACTTTACAATAATAACGTAATTCAATTCTAAAGCAGCTCTAAAAGACAATAATGTCATTATTCAGCTAAAGTCGTTTCAGTGTCAATTCGGGTGATTCGAGTTCAATTCAGCTGTAAAGCAGCTCTGGAGAAAACACTGATGTCTTTATTCAGCACAGTTCAGTTCGCATCCAATAATGTCAGTCCAGTCAAATCAATAATATTGCTGGATGTTAATGAATATATTATCATACATTACCTGGTCTATGCTGCTAAATATATGTTTTCAAAGAGACGTGGTGGTATTTTGATTTGAAGCTGATACTTGGCCTGAAAAGTTTGAGAACCACTCACATATACAGAGCATTCGGAAAGTATTCACAGCGCTTCCCTTTTTACACATTTTATTTTACAGCCATATTCCAAAATTGATTAAGTTCATATTTGTTTTCCTCAATTCTACAAACAATACCCCATAATGACAATGTGAAAGGAGTTTGGTTGAAATCTTTGCATGTATAAAAAATAATGTCCATAAGTATTCGCAGCCTTTGCTCAATACTTTGTTGAAGCACCTTTGGCACCAGCCTCAAGTCTTTTTGAGTATGAGCCTACAAGCTTGGCACACCTATTTTTGGGTAGTTTCTCCCATTCTTCTTTGCAGGACCTCTCAAGCTCAAGTTCAATCGGGTTTAAGTCTGAGGACATTCACAGAGTTGTCCCGTAGCCACTCCTTTGTTATCTTGGCTGTGTGCTTAGGGAAGACATTGCTGCATTCATCTTTCCCTCGATGCTTACTAGTCTCCCAGCTTCTGCCGCTCAAAAACACCCCCACAGCATTATGCTGCCACCACCGTGCTTTACTGTAGGGATGGCATTGGCCAGGTGATGAGCGGTGCCTGGTTTCCTCCAGACATGAAACTTGCCATTCAGGCCAAAGTGTTCAATCTTTTATTTTGTTTCTCATGGTCCGAGAGTCCTTTAGGTGCCTTTTGGCAAACTCCAGATGGGCTGTAATGTGCCTTTTCCTAAAGAGTGTCTTCCATTTGGCCTGATTGGTGGAGAGCTGCAGAGATGGCTGTTCTTCTAGAAGTGTCTCCTCTCTCCACAGAGAATAGCTGGAGCTCTGTCAGAATGACCATCAGGTTCTTGGTCTCCTCCCTGATTAAGGCCCTTCTTTCCTAGATTGCTCAGTTTTGCCAGGACCAGATCTAGGAAGAGTCCTGGTGGATCCAAACTTCTTCCATTTATGGATGATGGAGGCCACTGGGCTTATTGGGACCTTTATTGCTGCAGAAATGTTTCTGTACCGTCCCCCAGATCTGTGGCTCGATACAATCCTGTCTCAGAGGTCTATTGACACTTTCTTGAACTTCATGGCTTGGTTTGTGCTCTGACATGCACTGTTAACTGTGGGACCTTATTTAGACAGCTGTGTGCCTTTCCAATTCATGCGCCATCATGAATTTACCACAGGTAGACTTTAATCAAGTTGTGGAAACATCTCAAGGATGATCTGTGGAAACAGGAACACCTGAGCTCAATTTTGAGTGTCATGGCAAAGGCTATGAATACTTGTGTACATGTGATTTTTTTTTATAAAAAGATTTCAAACAAGCTTCTTTCACGTTCTCATTATGTGGTATTGTTTGTAGATTCAAGGTAAAAAAATAATGAATTTAATCTATTTTTGAATAAGGCTTTAACATAACAATATGTGGGAAAAGGGAAGCGCTGTGAATGCTTTCCGGATGCACTGTATGTATTGCAAGAATGCCAATAACTTCTCAAATACTGACCTGTGTAGTTCTGATGCCGTTTCAGATGTCTTAATCTGTATCCGTCATTCAGAAAGAGACTGTGCCAAAGTGAACGCTTTCATCCGCAAAAGAACTGAAACATTTCTCAGAGGAGCATCTCAAGAAGAAAGGGAAATGGAAGAACTGACGGGAGGACTGATGCAAATGAACACTCGTGCCTGTCGATGCCTTCTTTGTGGTGGCCATAATGCACACAGACGCTTTTAATTTAATGCATTAATATTTAATAGGCAGTGGATGCACTTTCTTCCTTTTTCTTTTTTTGAAAATCTTTGTTTTTTGCCTTTTAAATCCTTTGTTCGTTTTAAGAGTTTACTTTAAAAAAAGAAATGTACATTTGTTTTGTCTTGACCTGTACAAGTGCAACTGACAGCAATGTGCCGCTGGAGTACGTTATTTCCAAATATCACAAACTTTCTGCCATGTTCACGTCCGAGTCTCTTAAAGTCTCCACTCGGAGCACTCATAAACTCATGAGAGCAGTCTTAGTTTACTCTTCGCACGTATTTATTTTGGAGAAAAGGCCGCTTCCATGTGTGCTGTATTGCTATTATCACGGTGCTATGTTTTGGCGTCGCCTGCTATAATTTTTTTTGTATAATTTTCTCACAGGCCTGAACCACAAATGTCTTATTCCGTCATTTTAACGCTATATTATGTTTGTAGCATATTGATGCCCTTAAAGAAGAGTAACTCTGGCTTTACCATGCTTGATTATTTAGTCCCTGTGGGACCTGTCTTTGTTTATTTGTTTGTTTGTGTTTTCCTCTAGTTGCATAATTGCATATTTAAACAACTGACGGTGTATTGTTAGCGACAGAGTTTGGTGCTAAATGAGGAGTTCTCAGCGACTGAAGAAAATGCAACGAGTGCACTGCAAAAAATGCTTCTCTTAGTATTTTTGTCTCGTTTCTAGTCAAAATATCTACAAATTCTTACATTAGGAGACATTTACTAGACAAGTACAAATTATTGTCTTGTTTTGGGGGAAAATAACTCAAAATGAAGAGAGTTTTTGCTTAAAATAAGATCAATAATCTGCCAATGGGGTGAGAAAAATAATCTTGTTTTCTGTTTGAATTAAGATTATTTTTCTCACCCCATTGGCAGATTATTTATCTTATTTTAAGCAAAAACTCTCTTCATTTAGAGTTATTTTCCCCAAAACAAGACAATTACTTTTGCTTGTCTAGTAAATACTATGCATTTTTAGATGTTTAGACTAGAAACAAGACAAAAATACTTAATAAGAAAAGCATTTTTTTGCAGTGTGTCGGCGGGCGATGTCAGGGACGTCTGATTATAAGGTCAGTGAAAGGTCATTGTGCTTTTGACTCATGCCAAGCAGCAAACCGCAGTAATATTTGGATTTCAGGGATAAGGTTTTTGAAATGTATACTCCTCAAGCCAAAGTTAAAACACAGCGAGGATACAAAAAAGCCCACGGTCCTCTGAAGCCGGATCTCATGTCTCCGAGCCGTGTGTCTCTATGGGGGAGGGTGATTTTGGGCTGGATTTCAGACATCTGTTTGCTATGAGAGCGAGGAGACGCTCAGTAAGGCCATATTGGGTGTAACTGCATCAGAAAGCTTGTCCTCCGAAGAATTACAGAAAGGCACTTTAGTAAGCCTGGGACAAGGACACTTTTAAGATGAAGATGAACCCTGGACAGTATTCAGAAATCTCAAGCCATCTGTTTTACTGATGTTTTTTTCCCTCCTTTGTTCAGCTGTTTTGGTTCTGAGCCTGGAGTTTGTTTAAAAAGAAGTTTGATTGTAAATAGCTGACTGTGTACATCGAAAATGTTCACATTTTGAAATTTAATTTTCTGTATTATATTGAGCTGAATTTTCTGACCATATTAAAGTGCTTAATAAACATATCTGCTTTTCTGCCAAAGCAATTCATTCTTCATTTGTGGTGCTTTCTAAGCCGATCATTGCTCATGCTGATTTGAGAAAAGAAAATCCCACAGACTTGCGTTGCAGGAGGGACTTTACAAATCTCGCATCTACTTTAAAGGTGGGTAAGTGTTATTTCAAAACCGCTTTAGAAAACGGACTCAGGCCGAGTGGAATAACAAACCTGTAGCCAATCAGCAGGTAAGGGGCGTGTCTCCTAATGAACGTGAGAAGAGAGGCTCAGATCCCGTCATTATTCAAAACACACGAGTCACACAGGACGGACATTAGCCGACAGCTAATATATGCTGCTTTTGCTTGAATACGCTCGTGTGTCATGTTCGCTTGTTTGTCCATTTGCGATCGTATTGTGGCTCACCTCAGCGATGATAAAGAGCCGTTCATTTCCACACCGTATGGAGCATCTAAAACCCCTCAGTGTCTGTTTCAAACGTCAGCTCACAAAATGTGTCCGACAGGTAAGATACTATACTCCTAATATATGTTTGTGTCCTCTACATCTATATAACCCATCCGGTCATAATTGTAATATGTCGTCAGCTGGACTATCGAGCTTGTATACTAACGTTATCGAGTTGATCATGAGAACGGTTTGTGTTTTTGTGATGGAAGGGGTGACTGTTACACACAGATTCTGCTGTAGTCGTTGGCTGGGTTGCGTATGTGTGGGGCGGAGCTGTCAATATAGGGCCGAGACCCTTTTGGGGGTAGGGGTGTGTTTGCTTTGGTGATTTGAAATATCAACAAGGGTTACCAGATAGCACTTACCCCACCTTTAAGGCAAGACACTGCATTTTGTTTCCATATCAGAAATCTGTTTATTTCTATTGAGTTTCTAGTGAGTTTTCATCAGCACTTACATACGCCAAAACTTACAGTTTTAATTAATATCTACAGGTGCTGGTCATATAATTAGAATATCATCAAAAACTTGATTTATTTTACTATTTCCATTCAAAAAGTGAAACTTTGATATTATATTATTTCATTACAAACAGACTTTTTATTATTTCATTTATTTATTTTAGTTTTGATGATTATAACTGACAACTAAGGAAAATCCCAAATTTAGAAAATTAGAATATTGTGAAAAGGTTCAATATTGACGACCCCTGGTGCCACACTCTATTCAGCTAATTAAGTCAAAACACCTGCAGAGGCCTTTAAATGGCCTCTCAGTCTAGTTCTGTGGGCTACACTATCATGGGGAAGACTGCTGACTGGACAGTTGTCCAAAAGAAGACCATTGACACCTTACACAAGGAGGGCAAGACACAAAAGGTCATCGCAAAAGAGGCTGTCTGTTTACAGAGCTCTGTGTCCAAGCACATTAATAGAGAGGCGAAGGGAAGGAAAAGATGTGGTAGATAAAAATGTACAAGCAATGGGGATAACCGCACCCGGGAGAGGATTGTGAAACAAAACCCATTCATAAATGTGGAGGAGATACACAAAGAGTGGACTGCAGCTGGAGTCAGTGCTTTAAGAAACACTGCGCACAGACGTATGCAAGACATGGGTTTCAGCTTTGCATTCCTCGTGTCAAGCCACTCTTGAACAGACAGCGTCAGAAGTGTCTCGCCTGGGCTAAAGACAAAAGGGACTGCTGAGTGGTCCAAAGTTGTGTCCTCTGATGACAGTAAATTTAGCATTTCCTTTGGAAATCAGGGTACCAGAGTCTGGAGGAAGAGCGGAGAGGCACACAATCCATGTTTCTTGAGGTCCAGTGAAAAGTTTCCACAGTCAGTGATGGTTTGGGGTGCCATGCCATCTGCTGGTGTTGGTCCATTGTGCTTCCGTATACCAGTTTTAGAGCACTGGGAATTTTTTTGCAATCATGGCCAGATCTGTGCTTTGCCACAATTCTGTCTCTGAGCTCTTCCGGCAGTTCCTTTGACCTCATGATTGTCATTTGCTCTGACCTGCACTGTGAGCTGTAAGGTCTGATATAGACAGGTGTGTGGCTTTCCTAATCAAGTCCAGTCAGTGTAATCTAACACAGCTGGACTCAAATGAAGGTGTAGAACCATCTCAAGGATGATCAGAAGAAATGGACAGCACTGAGTTAAATATATGAGTGTCACAGCAAACGCTCTGAATACTGAGGACCATGTGATTATTTCACTTTTTCTTTCTTTTTTTAATCAAAAATATCAACAATTCTGTGTGTTTCTGTCAATATGGGGTGTTTTGTGTACATTAATGAGAAAAAATTTAATGATTTTAGCAAATGGCTGCAATATAACAGAGTGGAAAAAATTGTGTACTCACTATATTTTTCAACTTTTTTTTAACAGTCGTTTCTAAGTATCTCTCACTGTAAGCTCTACAGTATTTAGATATGGCCACAGTGCCCTGATTCGACACAAACCCTTTAGACACCATGACAGAAATGCTGGTCTCACCTCAAATCACAAGGCTGGATCTCTCACAGAAAGGAGCCAGCGATATCTCCATCTCTAACAGCTTTCACTCCTGAAATATATGTTGTGTTTTCAGAGTGCCGATGATAAGAAGCCTTTCAGAAAATATGACTCTGTGCCCAGAGGTCTTCATGGCAGCAGGTGAAGTATGACAAGAACACCTGCATCCAAAGGAAACACGGTCTGGCGTTGGAGATTTGTATCTAAATAAGTTCAAGTACACTTAAAAATAAAGCTATTGATCCTTTAACACACTGCAAAAAATGCTTTTCTTACTCAGTATTTTTGTCTTGTTTCTAGTCCAAACATCTAAATTCTTAAAACAAGAAGTATTTACTAGACAAGCAAAAGTAATTGTCTTGTTTTGGGGAAAATAACTCCAAATGAAGAGAGTTTTTGCTTAAAATAAGATAAATAATCTGCCAATGGGGTGAGAAAAATAATCTTAATTCAAACAGAAAACAAGATTATTTTTCTCACCCCATTGGCAGATTATTGATCTTATTTTAAGCAAAAACTCTCTTCATTTTGAGTTATTTTCCCCAAAACAAGACAATAATTTGTTTGTCTAGTAAATGTTTCTTAATGTAAGAATTTTTAAATAATTTGTCTTTTTTTCAGTGCATCCATTCCAGAAAAGGTTTTTAAAAAGTTATGGTAACACTTTAGAATAATGGTCATTAGTAAGCATAAGTTAATGTATTAACTAACGTGAACTACAGTACATGTGTTACTCTTTTTGTTCATCTTTGTTGACGTTAGTTAATATAAATCCAGCTGTTCATGGTTTGTTCATGTTAGTTCACAGTGCATTAACTAATGTTAAGAAGATTTTAATAATGTATTAGTAAATGTAGAAATTTACAAAGATAAATAAATGCTTTATAAGTGCAGTTCATTATTAGTTCATGTTAACTAATGTAAAGCTTTACCAAAGTTCTTTTAAGAAACATTGACTGGAAAGTTCTTTGGGAAATCAAAAATAATCATTTTATGGCACACCGACACTGCAAAAAAATGCTCTTCTTACTCAGTCAGTGTGTCTTGTTTCCAGTCTAAATATCTAACAATTCTTGAATCAAGATGCATTTACTAGATCAGTAAAATGACATAAGATATTTTTTCTTGTTTTGTTGAAAATAAAACCAAAATGAAGATAGTTTTTGCTTAAAACAGGCAAAATGATCTGCCAATGGGGTGAGAAAAATAATCTTTTTTCTGATTGAAATCTTGTTTCTTGTTCCCAAACAGAAAAAGGATTATTTTTCTCACCCCTTTGGTGGATAATTGTGCTTGTTTTAAGCAAAAACTTAAATTTTGCTCCCCAGAAAACAAGAAGAAGAAAAAATATTATGTAATTCATTTTACTTATCTAGTAAATGCATCTTGATTAAAGAATATTGAGATATTTGGACATTTTTTGCAGTGTGTGGAAACCCCCGTTTGAAACCTTTATTTTTATGAGTGTACAGTATTTGTATGTTAAAGGAAATTATTTCTTCTGTGAGAAACAAATATTGCGCAATCTCTAAGCTATTCATCCATACAATGAAGAGGAAGAAAAGCCTTGTGTATTTCTAAAGAAGTGTTGGTCTTTAAATAGCTGTGTGTAGGCTGTACGGCTCTGACATCTCCCTGGTGCCTGTGTTGAGTTCAGCAGAACCAGGTTTGAGCAAGCGGCCGGTTTCGGACCTGCCGAGACTCGTCCTGATCCCAGAGATCTCAATCAATGACGTGTTTTGGACCCGTCTCATTCAAAGACTTGCTGTGACAAAATGTGAATTTTACACTGTAATTTACTGTGTGTGAAAAATATGCCAGCGACATGAATTTTCAGATTGAAATCTTAATACACCAGAATGCTTATCTACTTAAACTCCAAGACCAATTTTGGGGATTTCCGCCTGGATTTGGCCGACTCTAATTGAAAAGCTTCCCAAACACACATACAGTGGTCTCTAAGTTCAGAATGTCGGTGTCATTTTACAGGAAAACCTCTGAAATCACATAAAACACTGCTAAAAGTCATAAACATGTAAGTATATGTTGTCTAAGCCAGTGTTTCCCAACCTTTTCTCAGTCATGGCAGCTCCTCGCATACGTTACGCTCGGGGTGTAACGGTACAGATCGCTCACGGGTCGGTTAGTATCACGGCTTTAGGTTCACGGTTTCAGTACGGTTCGGTATTTGCTGTGTTCAGAGAATAAAGGACCAATACAAATAAAGAAAATAAGAACAAATAACTTAAATACAAGCATTTCACAAATATACTATTGAGCAAAGATATAAAATGATAAAGTGATAAAGATAAAATGAACAATGCTTTTCAGATTTTTCAGGTCTAGCATTAGTTTTAGGAGGAGAAATTGAATAAATAATCAAATGTAAAATAACTGCATATTTAACTGTAAATTAAAGACTAATCCTTATTAAACTTTCAAACGCTATTCAATCAAGAGCAGTGAGTGATTCCTTATCTTTTGTTTGACATTAAACAGAGTAAAGGCTACTGCCCCTTTAAGAGCTATATATTCGTCCTCTTTTTGACTGTATAAAGTCCTCTTAAAGCCGGGTGCACACTGTGCGATTTTGGCCACGATTTGGCCGTCTGAGACAAATTTAGCAAATCCTAAAAGATTCCTCAGATCCTAGGCTAAAATCTGACGTCTTTGGTCGTTAGTTTGACATGTTCACCGGCCGCCGATTAATGAGCGCTGCGATCAAATTTTACCTCAGACGAAATTCAGGCAGTGCCAGAAGATTTGGCGTACAATCCTGCAGTGTGACTTCTCCTACGACGACTCAAATATCTCCGTTTTTCAAGACAAACTATGACCAAAACGAGTGCTAGAGATTTCTCTGTAGCCAGCATTTCAGTCCCGCGTGTAATGCAGCTCACCGTCACCGAACGCGTCATTCACTGATGATATCAAACTCCGGGTGAGATTTCTTGCGCGCGTCCGTTTTTAGCGCGCCTTAACTATCGTGCAGTCTGACATTAATGTCAACTGAGATCTTACAGTGTGACACGGCGATCATGTTCGTACAGTCTGACAAGGGACACTCGCAAAGGATTTTGAAAAATCGCACAGTGTGCAGGACCCATAAGGCATATTCAGACTATGTCTGCT
The DNA here is from genome assembly GCF_024679245.1 of Pseudorasbora parva. NCBI lineage: Eukaryota > Metazoa > Chordata > Actinopteri > Cypriniformes > Gobionidae > Pseudorasbora > Pseudorasbora parva. The sequence goes on from NC_090182.1 coordinate 46,797,836, forward strand.
TGGATACTCATCAAGATGGACATGCTAACACTTTCTGTGTGAGTTTGTCCGTTTAAGCGCAAGACTTGAAAGAGAAGTCAATATTTGCGTGCTGTGAGACGTGTGCGCGCTCTCGGATGAGTGCAGAGACAGATCTTCACACACCGCGCGCTCTCGTTCGCGTGTTCTGCCGAATATATACCGGGTGATGACGCCGAAATGACTGGCCATACGACCGCACTCGCATGCATTGAACACAGTTTACAAAGAGAGACCGTTTTGCTCATTTTTCTTTTATCGCTGTTGTAGTGTAGCCAGCACATGTATCCGTCGACAGAAACATACATAAAAGCATGCTTTTCAAGTTACAACCCATATTGCGTCATCATCAGACGTGAGATGAACGTTCCCAGACGTTGGGAAACGCTGGTCTAAGCTGTAATAACCCCCCAAACATAGGCGCCACCACCACCACATACAGTGATATAAATGCAATATCCCAATTAAATTAATTTGTTTCATTAAATTAATTATACATGCTGGAAGCAGCCCAAAGTGTCTGCAGGGTCCTAGAGCACACAGGGCCTTGAGTTACACACATTCAAAAATGAATTTATATAAAAAAAATCAAAAAGCGCCTACGTTTGGGGGGTTATTACAGCTTAGACAACATATACTCACATGTTTATCACTTTTAGCAGTGTTTTATGTAACTTTAAAGGGTTTCCTGTAAAATGACACCAGCATTTTGAACCTAGACCACTGTATGTGTGTATGGGAGGCTTTTCAATTTGGGTCGGCCAAATCCAGGCGGAAATGGCACCAGAGTAATTTAGTGTAAATACATTACTGTGTGTAAAACAAATGCCAAAGTGATGCTCGAGAGAGAAGAGACTCTAAGCTTTCATATGAGCTCAGAGCTCCTCCACAGACATTTAACATGGAAGGTAAAAACATGAGGATGTCATTGCCGTCTCTGTACCGGGTCCTCGGAGTTTAAGAGGTTATAAATATATCAAACATTTGATGGTTTTCTTAGCTTTTTCTAATTATGTACATTAGGGTTTTGCTCCATCTTATGTTAATGTTGATTGCATTTTTTTGGTGTTGTGTGTTTGTAACACCTGTATATATTTTGAATTGATCATGCATAACATGAATACCCTCTTAATATTTTGCTGGTCCCCCTTTTGCTGACCCGTCGAGGCATGGACTCCACTAGACCCCTGAAGGTGTGCTGTGGTATCTGGCACCAAGATGTTGGCAGTAGATCCTTTAAGTCCTGTAAGTTGCGAGGTGGATCGGACTTGTTTGTCCAGCTCATCCCACAGATGCTCGATTGGATTGAGATCTGGGGAATCTGGAGGCCGAGTCGACGCCTCAAACTGGTTGTTGTGCTCCTCAAACCATTCCTGAAGCATTTGTGCTTTGTGTCAGGAGCATTATCCTGCTGGAAGAGCCACAGCCACCAGAATACCGTTTCCATCAAAGGCTGAACATGGTCTCAGCAATGCTTAGGTAGGTGGAGCGTGTCAAAGTAACATCCACATGGATGGAGGACCCAAGGTTTCCCAGCAGAACATTGGCCAAAGCATCACACTGCCTCCGCCGGCTCGCCTTCTTCCCATAGTGCATCCTGGGGCCATGTGTTCCCCAGGTAAGCCACACACACACACACACACCCGGCCATCCACATGATGTAGAAGAACACGTGATTCCTCAGACCAGGCCACCTTCTTCCATTGCTCCGTGGTCCAGTTCTGATGCTCACGTGCCACTGTTGGTGCTTTCGGCGGGGTCAGAGGTCACCCTGACTGGTCCATACGCCTCAAACTGAGCTGCTCTGTGTATTCTGACAGCTTTCTATCAGAACCAGCATTAACTTCTGGAGCAGTTTGAGCTCCAGTAGCTCGTCTGTTTGATCGGACCCCACGGGCCAGCCTTCGCTCCCCACGTGCATCAATGAGCCTTGGCCGCCCATGACCCTGTGGCCGGTTCTCCACTGGTCCTTCCTTGGAGCACTTTTGATAGATACTGACCACTGCAGACCGGGAACAGCCCACAAGAGCTGCAGTTTTGGAGATGCTCTGACCCAGTCGTCTAGCCGTCACAATCTGGCCAAACTCGCTCAAATCCTTACGCTTGCCCATTTCTCCTGCTTCACACACATCAACTCAGGACTAAATGTTCACCTGCTGCCTAATATATCCCATCCCGTGTTGGGTTGCTATTACACGAAACGTGAAAATAGAGACACCAGCCACCATAAAAAGATTAGACAAAAACAATACCCGATAAAGGCATGACGAAACATTACACGTCATCCCATTCCAAACCTGTTTGATGATTTTCTTTTGTAAAATAAGATATTTGAAGAAGTCAAACAACTTTGGACCCCATTTACTTTCATTACGGGCACAAACTTACTTAAAGGGGCGGTGAAATGCTGTTTCATGCATACTGAGCTTTCCACTGTTAAAGACTTGGATTCCCATCCTAAACATAGACAAAGTTTCAAACACTAATGTTGGACGTTTGATGGAGTATTTCTGTGTCAAAAATACTCCTTCCGGTTTCTCACAAGTGTCGGCGAGTTTTTTTCGAGTATGGGTCTACTTGACGTTAATAAGATCGGAAGGTCCTTGTATGGGCCGTACGGGCTCTTCTCCCGGTAGGGTGCGCGCGCGCGTGACTAGAGCACGCTGTAAACAGTCTCTCAGCTGCAGATCCAGTCGTCCGTGAACACTTCTGTCGTTATAGTCCGCGCCGCGCTCCACTTTATTCCTATGGGTGACGTCGAGCGACTTCAACGCTTCAGCACAGCATTCTGGGAAGGCAGCGCTGCATTTGAACCGATTTGAACGCAGAAATGACGGGAAGCTTGACAACATCGTTTCAGTTGCGTCTCAAAATGGATTTACACGCCACTGCTGTCACAGGACTTTACCAAATCATACCAAAGAAGTGTGTTTCTGACGGAGCGGTCCCAGCGATAAAGCTTCGACGGTGAGTTAACTTAAACTGCTTCAAATGTCTCTGCTATTGGCTACCGTGGCATGAGTAAACATCAGTAAACGACACGATCGCGTGCTTCGTCATTCAAATGCGCTAACAGTTACTCCATTGTTGTTCTCTGTATAACGTTACAGTATTCTGACGTGCAAAACCGTTTTGCTTGCTACTTCTAAGGTCTAGTCGCATACAATAGTCCATAAACCGAATCATGTCCTCATACTCTGCGAGTAAACACACACAAATGTGGAGAGGCCATTAAATACAGTAACTTACATACCACAGAGACGGACGTCCTGCTGTTGCCATTTCTCCTGTTCAATTTATTTCTCCCTCAGATCTGATTCTGGATCAGTATTAGCTGAGATAGATGGGTTTCTCCACGCTTGAGGACGTCACCGCTTTGCGCGCTTGTCATTCTTTAGCTCCGCCCACACGATACGCCTCCAGGCGCTCGGTTTTTTCCGGAAAGACTCGGTACAGCCTATATTTCTTTTATAAATATGATAAAACTAAAGACTTTTCGGAGATATGAAGGATGCAATACTACTCTATAGGTACTCAAGATTGACATGAGATTGACTGAAACTGAGTGTTTCACCCCCCCCCTTTAACAAAAGTAACAAATAACTTTTGCTTCTCTAGTAAATACTTCTTGTTTTAAGATTTTTAGATGTTTGGACGAAACAAGACAAAAATACTGAGTAAGAAGAGCATTTTTTGCAGTGCATTTCTCAAAATATCTTGTTTTGTAAATCACGAATCAGAATGTTGTTTTTTGGGGTGGACTGTATCTTTAAATGGGTTGTTTCGCCCGGCTCAGACTTTATAAAGCACACACATGCCTCACTAACGCCATGAGTCTGACAGAACTAAAGGAGTCGTGTGGATGAGCAGCAGAAACGGCTGGTGTTCCTCCAGTTTTCCTCAGTCTTTCCATCATTTGTCTTGCGGTGAGGGCCGTAATTACGCCGAGCTGCACGTGGCAGAGGGGCTGAAGCTCAAACCTCAAACCTTTTACTCGTGTCATGTCTAAATTTTTCCTGTAGCGCAGATCTGTCAGATGTGTATTTATAGGCTGGCCCGCTGCAGTGCACTGTGAAAACACTCAGGGTCTCAAACTTTACTGACGGCTGGCACTTCTTACAGTGCAACAAAATGCTTTTCTTACTCAGTATTTTTGTCTTGTTTCGTCCAAACATCTAAAAATTCTTACATTAAGAAACATTTACTAGACCGGTACAAATTATTGTCTTGTTTTGGGGAAAAATAACTCAAAATGAAGAGAGTTTCTGCTTGAAATAAGATAAATAATCTGCCAATGGGGTGAGAAAAATAATCTTGTTTTCTGTTTGAATTAAGATTATTTTTCTCACCCCATTGGCAGATTATTTATCTTATTTTAAGCAGAAACTCTCTTCATTTTGAGTTATTTTTTCCCAAAACAAGACAATAATTTGTACCGGTCTAGTAAATGTTTCTTAATGTAAGAATTTTTAGATGTTTGGACGAAACAAGACAAAAATACTGAAAAAGTAAAAGAGCATTTTTTGCAGTGTGAGGATTATTAATATTCTGGGTTTTGTGCATTGAAATAAAGTTGAGATAAAATATAAATATTAGATGAAAGCTCTAAAATATGTAAACTTGAATCATAAAAATAAATACTAAAATGTTATAAAACAGCACTGGGCAGTTACTGAACTGTTAAAGATTAATGGAGTATTTTTAATTGTTGACTATTTCAGTCTTTAAAAGCATCCCAGAATACATTAGGTGCATTTCATTACACTATTCTAAATATTAATAACATGTTGATAGTATATGAATAATAATATGACACTGATGTGGAGGCCGATGGCATTGTTTATTATTTTCAGAAGTTTTCCGTCGTGTGATCTGATGATTTGATGCCTCGGTTAAAACATGATTTCACTAAAGGCTTTTCTTTTACAGCCAGGCCAAACAATTTAGATTTGTTTGACTCCTAATATTTGATTAACAGCCGTAGTGTTAATAATCAAACGTGTGTGTGTGTGTGTCTGTGTGTGTGTCTGTGTGTGTGTCTGTGTGTGTGTGTGTGTGTGTGTGTGTGTGGAGTGTAAAGCTCTCGTCTTCATGGACAGATTGAAACTAGTTCAGTATTCACTGAAACGGTCACACTGGGGATCTCTGTGGCTCGACAGCTGTGTGTGTGTGTGTGTGTGTGTGTGTGTGTGTGTGTGTGTGTGTGTGTTTTCTGTGGGAGTGTTTTGGTGCCTTGGTTGGATTTCTTGGAGAGTGTGTGTGTGTGTTTGTGTGAGAGAGCATGTGTTCAGAGTTGAGCTGAGGACACGTCTCTACTGTCGGGGAATTACAGTCTACATGAGCAGAACTTACAGTTTGCTGGAACTTCCTGTAGACACACACACACACACACACACACACACACACACACACACACACACACACACACACACACACACACACACACACACACAGTCTGTTAAAAAGCCTTAGACACAAAGGTGGGTGTGTTTTAGTTTCCTGGTGCTTTTAAGGATATCATAATTGTGCTGGTGAGTGAGGAAAGGTGTGTGTGTGTGAGAGTGTGTGTTATTGAGTGAGTGAGTGTGTGTGTGTGTTAGTGAGTGTGAGTGTGTGTGTGAGTGTGTGTGTGTGTGTTATTGAGTGAGTGTGTGTATGTGTGTGTGTTATTGAGTGAGTGAGTGTAAGTGTGTAATATTGTGTGTGTGTGTGTGTGTGTGTGTGTGTGTGTGTGTGTGTGTGTGTGTGTGATTCTTTGTTAGTGGGTGCGATTCACAGGTGTGACGCTGAATAATTGATGGACGTCATGATGTCATCATGTGGCTTTAAGCTCCACACACACACACACACACACACACACACACACACACACACACACACACACACCCCAGATAGCATGGTGACATTGATTCAATGTTGAAATTCCATCAGAATCATCATTTTGGTTGAGGTTGAAATTTCAATGCTAAGTAATATTGGATCAATGTTGAAAATTCAATGCTAACACCATACTGGACCAATGTTGAAAATTCACTGCTAAATAATATTGGATCAATGTTGATAATTCCATGCTTTTCAGTGTTGAAAAGACAAACATTGAATCAATGCTGATGTTTGGTCAGCTTAATTCTCCACCGGTGAGGCTTACGGTCAATCTATCTGTCACATTATTCAACATGTTAAGACAAGTCCAAATCAATGGGGTACATTTGTGTGAATGTGAGCACATTTATTATCCTCAAAGGATACGATGAGTACACCAACGAGTATATGGATTCACAAAGAATACATAAATGTAAATTTTGTAATTGTAAGCCTTTCTTTAAATTTTTCTGGAAGAGTTTAAATTGTATGCGTGTTTGATTTCTGACTCTTCCAATAAGAAAGCTGTAAAAACTATGAATCTTTTTAAAAGGTATTATTTTCCTGCTTACTGGCATGTAATGTTGTCATTCTGTGTTTCATGTTATTATAATAAAAATTTTAAAAAACAAATAAATAAAAAAACAAAGAACTTCTACCATAAATTTAGTCTATCAGTTTGAAATAAATAAAAATGTAGCCTATTATTATTTAAATCATGTAGAATGTACATGCATTTCATTATTTATCTAAAGAATACAGAGTTAATAAAGAATTTAGAATATGTGTCCCTATCGAATATCGAATGCGCCACAATCCAATCCAGCAGGTGGCGGTAATGCACCTTCAAGACATCCACCAATCAACCAAAGCAAGCGCAGCTGAACAGACTTCAATCGCGAAAAAGACACAGGACAACGACCATGTTTTTTAGAGGTATGTGGCCTACAAAAATATAATTATAAAATTCATCTCAATTTTAATTTAGTGTTTTTATTCATCTATATGTTTTACAACTTGTGTGCTTCTCCTGAGCGAGTTAGAGTGAACTGCAATGTTAATAATAGTCACATGAGCGCCCTCGTAAGTTACACAACCAATGGCCAGGGTAATCTTAATACATTGAGTTTCAGTTTGTTTTTCACCAAACCATATCATATTTGTGATCTTTTTTTTTTTCTTAAGATTGGCATATACACTATGAATTGTGTCTAAATTCTGACTCGTGCAACTCTTTTTTTTTTTTTTTGAAACGGTGCTGCGCATGCATTCATTGACTTGTGAGTCGATCCTATTTGATTCATTTAAATTTTGAGACCATATAGGATCGACTCACAAGTCAATGAATGCGCGGCGCGGATCCACAAACGTATCTTACTCGTTGCACACAGATGAATCATTTTGAATCATCCTATATTCGTCCAGTGTATAAACGAGAGGCGATCGGAAGGTTAGATGAATTTCTGGCTTGTCAGTAATTGTGTTCGCCACTCGTGAGAGTATCTCACAGCTGAAGCAGAACTAGAACTGATTGACCTGTTAGCGGTGAGGGGAAATACAATCAGTTCAGCTCTGCTTCAGGTGTGATATATCATCACGAGAGCAGATCACAATGACATCATTACAGTTTAATCTTTAATGCAGCAAGAAAAAAAGAAAAGAGTGAGATCTTTAAGTTATGTAGTCAGCTATATCAAAATACAGAAATTTAGTAAACAGTTGTGCCTCCAGTTCGTCTTGTAAATGGAAAAAAAATCTCTTCCAAACCACCATGTAGCCTATACAGCTCCTCTTTTATTTTCTTAATTTAGCTATTTGGTCATTCATTTACTTGTTTCTTTTTCACACTTTATTTATTTACTATTAAATACAATAATATTATTAGATAAAACACCGGATATAGTCACTTTGCTCTTTCATTCATTGTGTGTCTGCAGGTCCTTTAAAGTCTGTACTAAAATGCATTAAATAGTCCTGAATTTAATGTTACCGTTTTAACTGGGATATCAAGATTTTGATAATTTCATTTTGTAGTACGCTATATTTGTAATGTATAATTAATCACATTTCCAAATATTTACTAACTTCTTGTTGTTTTAGATGCCGTGAATGCTGATAATAAGAGGCATCAGAGTTAATCTTTGCTGGGACGGTGCAGAACTGGCTCCATTACAACCTGAAAGGCTTCGGGGCATTGCTCATGGTGGAAACCCCTGAGTTTGGAGTATTATTCTTTCTTCTACCTTCTTTCTTTCAGTAGTACTGTGTCATTTCTGTATTTATTGGCAAGTTTACATTTGTATTTACATCCATTTTGCAGATGCACGTTGTCATGTTTTTCCAGGCTCTTCTCATTTGTGTTATAAATTCAGATGTAATTGTTTTAAGTCAATGTGAGATTTCCTGTTGTAACTGTGGGGGCAAAAATAAATACATTTGCATGTAAACTGAAGGATGTTGTTAACTTTGAGTGACTTTTTGATGCAAAATCATATCGACTGCAGCCACACATGGTCTCTGATTAAAATGAATAAAATAAAGAGACAAATTAACTGGCATAGAATCCTGCTGTACATAAAGCAAGATTGATCTATTTTTCATTGTTGAATTAACATTATTTCCCGGTGCAAACCTGATGAAAAATCAATGTTATATTTCAATATTGATTCAATGATATTTTGATTGATGCATTAACATTGATTCAACATTGATTCACTTAAATAAGTGGTTTAATTTTAGTTGGAAAACTATTGATTTTAAGCCCATCTTGATCTATTTTTCATCGTTGAAATAACATTATTTCAGGGTGCAAACCTGATGAAAAATCAACATTCTCAACATTGACATCTCAACATTGATTCAATGATATTTTAGTTGATGCATTAACATTGATTCAACGCTGATTCACTGTTTGTCTGCTATCTGGGACACACACACACACAGCCATGGGTGTTTTCTTTCTGGCACACACTCAAATGTAATATATTTAATATTTGATGTCAGAGCTTTGTTCACATCGCTGTGAGCACTTTATTTAGTTTAATATTTTATATGTATAACGGTCACAGATTCTGATATCGATCTCCTCTTCAGACGAACACCTGCGGATCAACGTCTGTCTGCAGTCATTACTGTAATCGTTAAGAACCGTCGCCCTGATGAACATGCGGGTCAGAGGTCAAGCAGGGTCAGACCTCGAGAGTGTGTGTGTGTGTGTGTGTGTGTGTGTGTGTGTGTAGCCAAATGTGCAGTTTTAGTGCCATTGTGGTTCACGCTCTAGTTTTTCTCATCTAGCAAAATGATTAATTTCTCCTTTAAAATCAAACATTGAAACTGTTCAAAATTATTTTGAACAGCACAGGAATTTGGAAATTTATTAAGAGAACTGAACTTAAAATTCAGTAAATGCAGGTTTTAAAAGTTGAAGGACTGATGCGATGTTTGTCCATCACACTTACATCAGAGTGTGTGTTTGCACATTTTGTAACTGATTATTGAGCTTCACTCAAGGACAGCTGTGTGTGCGTGTGTGTGTGTGTGTGTGTGTGTGTGTGTGTGTGTGTGTGTGTGTGTGTGTGTGTGTGTGTGTGTGTGTGTGTGTGTGTGTGTGTGTGTGTGTGTGCATGTGTGTGTGTGTCCATTACCATATAAATGGGCCTCTGAGAGATTTCAGCTGTTGTCATGCTGAACGGCATTATGGGATAGGAAACACAGACAGGTGTTTAAACTGATCAGTCATATTAGTGTTACTGTTACACATAATCCACAGAATATTTTTATATTTATATTTAACTGAAGCAAAGTTTATGATCAGTAGTGTGTAAAATCAGGTTCTTCAAGAAGATTCTTGAGTATAAATCAGGGAATAGTGATTAAGATGGATGGCATGAGCGTGTTTGAGGAAGAAATGAAGGAGAGCTGTTCTAGTTCAGATGTGGAGTGAAAACTGAAGCGTGTTATATTTTTATTTCAGACCAATGTTTTGAAGTATTTCTGTAAAATCACACAGTGCTACTGCAGTCAAATAAGTGTTGAGACATCTCGCACGCTATTGGCTGACCAGTGGAAGATGCATGAACCAATGGAAAAACAGTAACTGAGCGAACCAATGGGCACAAATGCACTGCTTCCTGAAGCTTCTGAGCTTAATGAATCAGTGAATCGATTCATGATTCGCGAGTCAAACTCACGTGACTTTGGCGATCCGAATCATGAATCGATTCACTGACTCATACCGGTTCGAAGCTTTGTTCTGAAATCGGCCATCACTATATAAGTCGTTATTTAGTGTTTTTTGCGCACTAACTCTATTCTGGCCTCTTCATCAATGATTGTAGAGCCGCTGTAGTGAGATGGGCTTTGTAACGACGTCTTTAGTGCCTTTATGGGTCTTGAGAGAGGAAATGACATTGGTGTCAATGAAGGCCTTTCTGAGCCATCGGATTTCAACACTAATATCTTCATCTGTGTGTGAAGATGAGCGGAGGTCTGACGGCTGGACAACTAAGGATAAAAAAATTCAGCTTTGATCACAGAAATAAATGATCATTTAAAGTATAATAAATTGAAAACCAATTATTTTAAATTGTAATAATATATCACAATATTATTATTTTTTCTGCATTTTTGATCAAATAAATGCAGGCTTGATGTGCAGAAGAAACTTTTTTTTAAAAACATTCCAAACAGTAATGTGTCCAAACGTTTGGCCTGTACTGTACATCACCCATCCCTCGTTCTCCTTGTGCATGTCGACAGCTGCAGTATTATACAATAATGTATAATGCTTATTAATCTTCTTTAAAACGAGACCAGCCTGTGTTCTAAAGCATTCATGAGTTAAATCATTAAGTTCAGATCTGTGCTCATAAAGAGGGTGAGAGAAACAGGTTAAACTGAGCCCGTCTGCACTTGCCCAGAACACACACACACACTCACTCACGCAAAGACACTTACATCATGAGAAGATCATAAAAGAGCGTCTGAAGTCACAGGTGTGTGTTCCTTCATGAAAGATGCTCACTCTGTTCATTTATGATCGCACTTTCATCTGATGGACAAAGAGCTGCTTTAGACAAAAAATATTCAATCTGCACATTCTCCTCATGACTGCCACAGTCACTGTAAGGACGGGACAAAAGACACGCCTATACACTTCCTGTTAGCCAAGTGTGTGTGAGCGAGAGTGTGTTACACTGATCTTTAAACAAGCAGACAAATTTGAGCCAAACAATTACAGAGGCATGTTTAAAGGTGCCCTAGAATGAGTTGAAACAATATGTTAAATTGTTCTCTGATATCTACACAGAGGGTGTGTGTCACGTCACAGACAAGGGAAAATGGTGCGAGGACTCAAGTGCAGAAAATAATATATTTATTTATAACAAATAAAACAAACTCAAAACAAAACCCACGAGGGGGAAAAACACATAATAGAATAATAACATATAAACTTAAACAAACCAACAGAATCACGGGGAGGACGGAGGACGGAAGACGCAGACATTACACAAGGATCCAACCCAGACTGACAAACACAAGGAGCTTATAAAGGGAAGAAATCAAGAGGGAACAGGTGGGAGAAATCAACACTAATCAGATAACAAGGGGGAGGGATCAGACAATGACAGGAGCACATGCAAGACATGACAAAACCCACATGTGCACACAAGACAGGACAGGCATGTGACATTACCCCCTCCTTAAGGAGCGGCTACCAGACGCTCCACTAGGGACGGGCGGGACAGACCAGGGCGGGACGGGAGGGACAGACCAGGGCGGGACGGGAGGGACAGACCAGGGCGGGACGGGAGGGACAGACCAGGGGGGCACGGGAGGGACAGACCAGGGGGGCACGGGAGGGACAGACCAGGGGGGCACGGGAGGGACAGACCAGGGCGGGACGGGAGGGACAGACCAGGGCGGCACGGGAGGGACAGACCAGGGCGGCACGGGAGGGACAGACCAGGGCGGCACGGGAGGGACAGACCAGGGCGGGACAGGGGAAACAAACAAGGAAGGAACAGACAAGGGAGGGGTCAACAAGGGAAACATGGGGAAAACAAAAAGTTCAGGAGGCCATGGTGGCACACAAAGTTCGAATGACCAGGGCGGCCCGCCGAAGTCGGGAGGCCCACCGAGTTCAGGTGGCCGGGGCGGCCCGCAGAGTTCAGGCGGCCAGGGCGGCATGGGTAGAGCAGGGCGCCAGGGAGGCGCGGTGAGAGCAGGACTCCTGGGTGGTGTGGTCAGTGCAGGGAGCGCCAGGGAGGTGCGGTGAGAGCAGGACGCCTCAGCGGCGCACGGAGAGCAGGACGCCTCAGCGGCGCACGGAGAGCAGGACGCCTCAGCGGCGCACGGAGAGCAGGACGCCTCAGCGGCGCACGGAGAGCAGGACGCCTCAGCGGCGCACGGAGAGCAGGACGCCTCAGCGGCGCACGGAGAGCAGGACGCCTCAGCGGCGCACGGAGAGCAGGACGCCTCAGCGGCGCACGGAGAGCAGGACGCCTCAGCGGCGCACGGAGAGCAGGACGCCTCAGCGGCGCACGGAGAGCAGGACGCCTCAGCGGCGCAGGCAGGGCGTTGGGGAAACTTCTCCAGTCCAGCAGTATCCACCGGCACTGGGACCACCGGAATACGATCTGCTGGCATTGGGACCACCGGAACATGATCTGCCGGAACTGGGACCACCGGAACACGATCCACCGGCACAGGGACCACCGGAACACGATCCACCGGAACTGAGACCACCGGCACACGATCCACCGGAACTGGGACCACCGGAACTGCCTCCGGGGCTTCGGATAAAGCCCTGTGCTCCTTCCACGCATGCAGGACTGCCACCACAAAGCATCCCATCACAGCCCTCCAGGCCGTTTCCGGACTCGAGACCACCGGAACGGAGTCCACCGGCACAGGGACCACCGGAACACGATCCACCGGCACAGGGACCACCGGAACACGATCCACCGGCACAGGGACCACCGGAACACGATCCACCGGCACAGGGACCACCGGAGCACGATCCACCGGCACAGGGACCACCGGAGCACGATCCACCGGCACAGGGACCACCGGAACATGATCCACCGGCACAGGGACCACCGGCGCACGGTCCACCGGAACTGGGACCACCGGAGTGCTGGATGACACCCTGTGCTTTTCCCAAGCATGCAGGACTGCCACCACAAACCCTCCCATTACGGCCCTCCAGGCCATGTCTGGACTCGGGATTCCCGGACTCGGGACCCCCGGAACTGGCACCGAGGGAGAACTTCTCTGCTGAGTCCTCATAGTATGGTTGGATCCTTCTGTCACGTCACAGACAAGGGAAAATGGTGCGAGGACTCAAGTGCAGAAAATAATATATTTATTTATAACAAATAAAACAAACTCAAAACAAAACCCACGAGGGGGAAAAACACATAATAGAATAATAACATATAAACTTAAACAAACCAACAGAATCACGGGGAGGACGGAGGACGGAAGACGCAGACATTACACAAGGATCCAACCCAGACTGACAAACACAAGGAGCTTATAAAGGGAAGAAATCAAGAGGGAACAGGTGGGAGAAATCAACACTAATCAGATAACAAGGGGGAGGGATCAGACAATGACAGGAGCACATGCAAGACATGACAAAACCCACATGTGCACACAAGACAGGACAGGCATGTGACAGTGTGTGGCTTATTTAAGGGCAAAACTTGTCCAGATCCAGTTTTACAGGTCCATTTATAACCCTATAAATTGTCCCTAGGATGTAATGCTCTGTTTTCGCCTTATTTGGAAGGGTCATGAATATTAATGTTGAGCTCTGCTCTGATTGGCTTATTCCAGCAGCTCACAGCAGTTCAGTGAAGCGGCTCGTGAGTCCTGACAGAACACAGACAGACTGAACGACACTTTAAGCAGAACATCTCAAATGCAGACTACTTGTTTATTGGCGTTTTCAGATCATCTGCGGGCGAGAGAGAGCTCACGTCCGTGCGGTTGCCAGATATCAGTAATTAAATCACCCCCAAACAGAGCTTTTCTGTGAAAAGAAACACTTATACACTCCGGTTTTTACCTAAACATGTCCAATCTGGCAACCATATGAGAGCTCTCTCTCTCTCTCTCTCTCTCTCTCTCTCTCTCTCTCTCTCTCTCTCTCTCTCTCTCTCTCTCTCTCTCTCTCTCTCTCGCACAGATGATCTGAAAGCACCAATAAACAAGTAAGCTGCATTTGATCAATCTCCATTTGAGATGTTCTGCTTAAAGTGTCGTTCAGTCTACATTTTAGACTCGTCTTTGTTCATAAACGATATTGCATGTTTATCTAACGTTAGTCACGATGTAGGCTAACATTACGCAGCGACTGTGATGTACTCTGAACAAGCATGCGGAAACATCACAGGCCTACTGTAGTTCTCAAAAATATAAATATATAACTTATATTTTTACAAAATGAATAGCCTTGTCAAATGACTGTCGTTTTAACTTATATGGTGGAGAAGGTGACGTTTGCTAGAAGGATCGAGTGAACGATCTAAGCAAAGTATCTACGGTTGTATTTTGTAATAATATTCCCCTTTGTCATTAGACACACTATTTAGTTTGGTATGGTACTTGGAGTTTCCTATTGTTACTGTACTAGCATCTCACGTTATCTAGACAATGCTGTCTCTCTGAGAAACTTTCAGTTTAATCAGAAAGTCAATAAGTGGATAAATCGCTGCTCACTGCTTGCAGGAATACAGTCGCCACTTTCTTCAGTTTAAGACGCTGAGCGAAGCTTGCTTGAAATGGGCCGAACAAACGAACGATCTTGAATTAAATTGTTGTGCTATCCGATTATAATAAACCCCAACCATGACTGCTGACATATGAAAAGTCCTCCCGTCCCCTGCCCATGGATCTGTCACATGCCTGTCCTGTCTTGTGTGCACATGTGGGTTTTGTCATGTCTTGCATGTGCTTCTGTCATTGTCTGATCCCTCCCCCTTGTTATCTGATTAGTGTTGATTTCTCCCACCTGTTCCCTCTTGATTTCTTCCCTTTATAAGCTCCTTGTGTTTGTCAGTCTGTGTTGGATCCTTGTGTAATGTCTGCGTCTCCCGTCCTCCCCGTGATTCTGTTGGTTTGTTTAAGTTTATATTTTATTATTCTATTATGTGTTTTTCCCCCTCGTGGGTTTTGTTTTGAGTTTATGTTTTATTTGTTATAAATAAATATATCACTTTCTGCACTTGAGTCCTCGCACCTTTTCCTTTGTGTGTAACGTGACAGGATCATGACGTGTGTGTCCATGATCTACAGTGTTTGCTCCTCCAGTGTCTTCATCTGCAGTCCTGATGATTCGCTCCGTCAGTTCCGCCTGATAATGAACATGTTTGGACAGATGCAGATGTTGGGGGCGTGTATATTAATGATCCCCAATGCTTGCGTCACGGTTGGGTTTATTTTGTGAAGCACTTTTTTTCCGTGGTGTTTTTGATTCACGAGATTTACATAAGAAGGAGGAGGTGATGGTGTTTGAGACTCACAGTATGTGATGTCCATGTGCTGAACTCTTATTATTTCACTATGGCAAGGTTAATTCAATTGTTCATTCTAGGGCACCTTTAAATAGCAACCTAGGGTCTCAAAACCCACAAAATTCTGGATAAAAGTCAAATTGGATTTGTGCCCAAACACAGAATATCTGACCACATCTACACCCTCCACACAATCATTGACAAACATGTATACCAGAACAAATCCAAAATCTTAGCTTGCTTTGTTGACCTTGAGAAGGCTTTCGATTCGAATCTGGCACAAAGCACTCTTCCTGAAACTACTGGAAACATTACATAGGGAACATAGGGAAACATTTGATTATTTTTTTATGCTGCAAAAAGAAGGTAAATATGGAACCGTGAGACTCAGCGATACGTGTTAGTCAAGATCTGATTATAAAACAGAGCAGTCAAGTCATCTTCATTCATACAGCGCTTTTATAATATCTCTCGTTTCAGAGCAGCTGTACCGTGATAACAGGAAACTAATGTGAGAGAGATTGTCTTGGTTTAATTTGATCAGCACCATGTATAAAAACAACACGTGCTGTGAAAATAGGGAACAAACGAACATGATTTCTAAAAACGAGGAGTCAGACAAGGCTGTCCACCCTATTTAACCTTTATATAGATGAATTAGCTAAAGCGTTGAATAACTCGACCGCCCCGGCCCGATCCTGCCTGAAGACTAAAGCTAAAGAGCGGCTACAACAGCCCCTCGACCTCAGGGAGGCATTCAGTCGGACATGAACTCTTTAAATTGACCTCCCAAAAACTAAAATAATGATTTTAAAAATAGATCCATGTGTAGAGAAAATAAATACATGAGACAATAAATACAAGAGCAGGACATCAGGTCCACCTGCACACACACGCATACAGATATCTGGGAGTAACATGGAGATCAACACTAGGGAACTGCAATCTACACAGAGAGAGAGAGAGTGTGTGTGTGTTTGTGTGTGTGTGTGTGTGTGTGTGTGTGTGTGTGTGTGTGTGTGTGTGTGTGCGCGTGTGCGTGTGTGCGTGTGTCTGTCTGCATCACTCATTTCTCTGAAGATCAGAGAACATCATGGCTTCTGATGGGTTCTGTTCATCCCTGCAGCGTCCTGTCAACCGCATGAATGAGAGACTCAATAACCTGTGTGTGTGTGTGTGTGTGTGTGTGTGTGTGTGTGTGTGTGTGTGTGTGTGTGTGATGGTTCATTGATCGGGGATTCAGGACAGAATCTCATGGGGAATTTTCTCCACTTCAGCTTGTCATGTCAGCTCCCCGTCAGAACCGCTCTGACCTTTGACCTTCTGGTGAAGACCCTCGTCTTCATAAAGTGTGTGTGACCGATAATCACACACAGCTGTGGCAGAAGCACAAATAACTCATGTTTACCTTTACAGTTATAATGTTTATGTTAAAATATTTCCAATTACTGAAAAAATCCAGCAGTTCCAGTGTTAGCGGCATTAATATGATTCTGTCTCATCAGTTTAAATCCTCAACGTCTTGTCCTGAATCTGAAGGTCTTTCTGAACATGAAGAAGGCTGGAAGATTCTTCTTAAAAGAGTGAATAATGACTGAGTTCAGTTCCTCTGGGGCCTGTACCGTGAAGCCGGTTTAGCAGGTTAGCCAGATATGTTTAAGCTTTTTTTCCCTCCCAATCCTGTGTTTTAGGTGCCATTAAAGTGGTTTGGCTTCTAGCTGTGTTCATCTCTATAGTAGCTTCAGATAAATCCAACCTGAGGCCTGTTCCATGATGGTAGTTGAACAAACTCAGGGTTAGAGGATTCGTTTCGAGTTGACAAAACCAAACCATTGTATTCAGGCTTTGTTGGCCCCGTGATGCTGATCATCAGCTTTCTCTGTCAACTCAGGCTTTGATCCGGAGTTTAGCTGTGACATCATCAGTGAACAGCCAATCACATGCTGTGACATCATCAGTGAAGAGCCAATCACATGCTGTAACATCATCAGTGAACAGCCAATCACACGCTGTGACATCATCAGTGAACAGCCAATCACAGGCTCTGAATCAGTGGAACTGAGATTCGCTTCTTGCGAGAGAAGCAGTGAGAATAATTTCTCTCTTCTACAGATGATTACATGATTTGGACCCACTTTATAATAGGCGGCCTTAACTACTATGTACTAACATTGTAATTTATAACCAGCTAAACCGGCTTCATGGAACAGGCCCCTGGTTTAGATCAAGTTCAACCGTTTCTCAAAGCTCGGTATAAACATTCTCACATTGGTTTGGTCAACTCGAAACGAATCCTCTAACCCTGAGTTTGTGAAGAGCAGGTTTGGGGAGACAATCAAAAAAGTGCGTGTGTGTGTGTGTGTGTGTGAGTGTGTGTATGTTCTGTGTGTGTGTGTGTGTCTATGTGTATGTACAGTGTGTGTGTGTGTGTATGTACAGTGTGCGTGTGTGTGTGTGTGTGTGTGTGTGTGTGTGTGTGTGTGTGTGTGTCTTTGTGTGTGTGTATGTTCAGTGTGGGTGTGTGTGTGTGTGTGTGTGTGTGTGTGTGTGTGTGTGTGTGTGTGTGTGTCCATCAGCAGATGATGTGTTCTCCAGATGTTCCTCCTCGCCCCCTGCGCTGCGACCCCACAGGACGGCATCAGCTTTAGCTCCTGAAACCAGAGCGCAGACAGACGAGACAGAGGCTGAGCACAGGAGAGAGATTTACTGAAGAAAACCCTCTGACCTGCACCGTAACCCGGAGTTTATGTGTGTGTGTGTGTGTGAGAGAGAGAGAGAGAGAGAGTGTGTGTGTGTGTGTGAGAGAGAGAGAGAGAGAGAGAGAGAGAGTGAGAGAGAGAGAGAGTGTGTGTGTGTGTGTGTGTGTGTGAGAGAGAGTTAGTTAGTGAGTGAGTGTGTGTGTGTGTGTGTGTGTGTGTGTGTGTGTGTGTGTGTGAGCCTGTTTATGTGGTTTATGAGGACACAAATTTGTATAACTACATGGGTATTACACTGGTATTACACTATAAATGTGGTTTATGAGGACATATCAAATGTCCCCATAATTCAAATGGCCTTAAAAACATACTAAATGATGTTTTTTTGAGAAAGTAAAAATGCAGAATGTTTCCTGTGATGGGTAGGTTTAGGGGCAGGGGCAGTGTGTGTGTGTGTGTGTGTGTGTGTGTGTGTGATGGGTAGGTTTAGGGGCAGTGTAAGGGGATAGAAAATACGGTTTATACAGTATAAAAACCATTACGCCTATAGAGAGTCCCTGTAAACCACATAGACCAACATGTGTGTGTGTGTGTGTGTGTGTGTGTGTGTGTGTGTGTGTGTGTGTGTGTGTGTGTGTGTGTGTGTGTGTGTGTGTGTGTGCGCGCGAGCGAGCGAGCGCGAGAGAGTGTGTTTGAGAGTGAGTGTTTGAGAGAGAGTGAGTGCATTAGTCAGTGTGTGTGTGTGTGTGTGTGTGTGTGTGTGTGTGTGTGTGTGTGTGTGAGTGCGTGCGTGCGTGCGTGCGTTTCATTAGTTGTATCCGCTAATGAAAGACGATGTGTGTGTGTGTGTGTGTGTGTGTGTGTGACCCATGTGCAGGATGGAGCTCATTACACTAATACAGTGTTTTCTCTTCTCTCAGGAACTGAACTCACTCATTCAGTGAAAGTGAGTTAATCTAAACACACCAGGCCTCATGTGAACCTGATCCAGAAACTGATCCTGAACCTCATCCTGATCCTGATCCTGATCTTGATCCTGATCCTGATCCTGATCCTGATCCTGATCCTGATCCTGAAACTGATCCTGAACCTCACCCTGATCCTGATCCTGATCCTGAACCTCATCCTGATCCTGATCCTGATCCTGATCCTGATCCTGAACCTGATCCTGATCCTGATCCTGATCCTGATATTGATCTTGATCTTGAACCTGATCCTGAACCTGATCCTGATCCTGAACCTGAACCTGATCCTGATCCTGAACCTCATCCTGATCCTGATCCTGATCCTGATCCTGAACCTCATCCTGATCCTGATCCTGAACCTCATCTCTGATCCTGAACCTGATCCTGATCCTGATCTTGATCCTGAACCTGAACCTGATCCTGATCCTGATCCTGATCCTGAACCTGAACCTGAACCTGATCCTGATCCTGATCCTGATCCTGATCCTCATCCTGATCCTGATCCTGAACCTCATCCTGATCCTGATCCTGAACTTGATCCTGATCCTGATCCTGATCCTGAACCTGATCCTGAACCTGATCCTGATCCTGATCCTGATCCTGAACCTCATCCTGATCCTGATCCTGAACCTCATCCTGATCCTGATCCTGAACCTCATCCTGATCCTGATCCTGATCCTGATCCTGATTCTGATCCTGAACCTCATCCTGATCTTGATCTTGATCTTGATCCTGATCCTGAACCTGAACCTGAACCTGAACCTGAACCTGAACCTGATCCTGATCCTGAACCTGATCCTGAACCTGATCCTGAAGCTGATCCTGAACCTGATCCTGAACCTGAAGCTGATGCTGATGCTGATCCTGATCCTGAACCTGAACCTGAACCTGATCCTGATCCTGATCCTGAACCTGATCCTGATCCTGATCCTGAACCTGATCCTGAACCTGATCCTGAACCTGATCCTGATCCTGATCCTGATCCTGATCCTGAACCTGATCCTGAACCTCATCCTGCAGTCATATTTCTCTGACTCACATCATGCATTGATATAGTCAGATATTCTTTCATCTGCTTCTCAGACTGAAGTGTTTATTCCTGCTTTGTAAACACATTTCATTTAATAATAATTTTCAAAACGATCTCTCAATCTTCAGAAGAGAAGTGAATCAAACGGACGCTGTGATTGAGAGTTAATCGCTAACTCTGGATTAACTCTGAGTTGACAGAGAACGTTTATACCGAGCTTTGAGAAACGGTTGAACTCGATCTAAACCAGGTTGGGTTTATCTGGATTTGTCAACTCTAAACCTGCTCGGAAACTAAGCGAGCTTCATACAGCAGGCCTCAGGAGAATCCGCTTCAGCTTCCCGGAGATGTTCCTGCAGGTCGAGCGGATGATCTTAGACAACACTGATGGAAGAAAGAGGACAGGTTTAGGGATGAGGATGGTTTCAGTGAGCTCTCTCTCTCTCTCTCTCTCTCTCTCTCTCTCTCTCTCTCTCTCTCTCTCTCTCTCTCTCTCTCTCTCTCTCTCTCTCTCTCCGTGTGTGTGTGTAGTTTCACTAGTGAACACTAGAGGCATCCGTGTCACGTGTTTAAATATCAGCCCCTGCTGTAATGACTGCCATATGAGCCTGTTAAACTTTCCATCGCACACTCACACACACACACACACACACAGACACATACACACACACACACACACACACACACACACACGTACGCACACACGGGTCGGTTCAGGAGAAAGATTGACCCACATTCTGTTCAGCATAAGATGCTGTTTATTTGCTCTGAATAACACATTGCCAAAACCCATAAAACTGTGTGTGTATTAACATTTTTTTATTTTATAAGATATAAGAATTTGAGGGTGATTAATGTTATTACACACACACACACACACACACACACACACACACACACACACACACACACACACACACACACACACACACACACACACACACACACACACACACACACTCCTGATGAGCAGCTTTGGCTCAGTGTCTCATGATGTCCTTTGATTGACAGGATGAAGCAGATTTTCATCGCCAGACGACCAGCGCAGAGGTAAACCTGCAAATATAATATTACACGATCATAGTTCATCAAACATCATCGAGAGCTGTCGGTCAGTGACAGTAAGTGTGATTATAATAGTCAGCGATCTGAAATGATGCAAATGCACTTCTTCAAATTCAATATTTCAATCATTTGAAAACCGATACAATATTTTTAGTGTGTTGAATTGTTATTGTTTTTTATTTATTTGTTTGAATTATTACTGCACCTTTTCGTCAACTCAAAAACAGGTTCATTATAGTTAGCTAATATAGTTGAAAATATATAGTTGTAGTTAAAAAACAAAAAAGTTAACTTATTTAAAATGTATTTTATAAATGATAACATTTTATTAATTTATTTATTTTAGCTACATTTCTCATTTTAATTTAGTTTAATTTGATGTAGGAAAATAAGTAAAACTGAAATAAATTATATATATATATATATATATATATATATATATATATATATATATATATATATATATATATATATATATATATATATATATATATATGTGTGTGTATATTTTTTGTATGTCTACACACAAGTAGATATGTGTATATAAAAAATTTAAATGACAAAAATTTTACTTAAACTAAAATAATGATTTAAATAAAAAAAATCTCAATCCCTCGTTTTGCAAAGCCTGTTATAGATGATAATATCTGCAGCTGATTTACAGTTAATCTGTGTCCAGAGAGAAGTGCTGACTCATGATCAACGATAGATCAGCTTGTGTCGATCAATGAGAGAGAGAGAGAGAGAGAGAGAGAGAGAGAGAGAGAGAGAGAGAGAGAGAGAGAGAGAGAGAGAGAGAGAGGAGGAATGTGCTGATATATGATGTCTCAGTCCTCTTTTTCACTGAGGGTGTAAATGATCCTTCATGAGGTTGGAGAGATGTGAACAGACAGCACATTATATACGACACGTCACATTTCACCCCATAATAATCTTACATGTAGACTCCCAGACCCTTCCTGTTCTGCAGATAAATCTGTCTGGAGCCGAACACGTTTAGTTTGGACAGCAGATCAGATGCTTAAAACGTTCCGTCTCCAGTCCTGAAGAACATAGAGACAGATTCACTGGGCTTCTAACAGGTCCGTGTATCAACACTATCCCAAAGGCCGATCAAAAGTAGCCCAAAACCTGCTCAACGACCCTATCCCGAATATCACAACTCAAAATATGCCCCATAAAATCCATGTTTTCAGTCACTGCATGCGGTAGAGCAGGAATCAGGGATGTGAGGGAAAACACTGACCCCTGCTGGACAATCACTGCTGGCAGCAGATACATGGATACAGTTGTCCTTTACTAAATAATGATTATAAAGTCATGGGAGGAATCTTTGAAAAATGCTTTAAATTAAATAATTGATGAAACTCAGTGTTGATTTCTGAAAGGGAGCTATAATTCCTCTAATATTGCTTTAGTTATTGATTTAGTGTAATATAACAGCTTATGAAATAACCTTTATGAAAGGTTTCAGGAATGCTGTAGGCACAGTAAGTCATAAAGTCATATTTGATTCCTTAAAACTAATTGGTTTTGGAAAGATTTCATCAAAAGCATGAAATTATAGTAGTAATAGTTTGAGCTCATTAATGGAGCATTATCTCCACAATTTAATCAATTAAATTATTATTAGTCAAAGAAATTATTTATTAATCGCATGATTTTCTGTGATTAATCGCAGTATGCACAAAATGTTATAATGAATAAAAAAGTGCTGCTAAATGAGCAAAAGTGCAATAACATATGATTTGCAAACACTTTAAACAAATAAGGTGCTTTTTACAGCAGTTAAAAATTTGTAACAGTTACAATATTTCTTGTAAATATCAACTTAAACATTAATTTAATAAAATAAAATAAAATTGGTGGTATACATCTATTGATTGTGTAGTAATATTCTCATCAGTGTTCTGTCAGCTTTAACATCGGCCGACTTAAATCTGCATATTTGTGATATTTACCCCAGGGCGTTATTTAATTTTATAAAGGCCATTTTTTAAAATCGTATTAAATGTGTGCATCATCTTTCATGTTAAATTCTTACATTTGATTATTAAATTCAATTATAATAATTAAAACACTATAGGCTGTTACCAATCAAATTAAACAATTTAAACTGCAAAAAATACAGCTGCAATAAATAATGTCATAAGAATGATGTTCTCAATAAAACATGTAATCATACTTTTAAACATAACCGCCACTAGGGGGCAGCAAGTGATCGTCTTCATGAGCGAGTCATTGAGTCGTTTATTCAAATGATTCATTCAAAACACTGAATCATTCAGTAACAAAACACCGCGCTGAGTGTTGCTTTCTTCTGGAACTATTTTCATCTGTGAAATGGAACAAAAAAAGGTTGTTTGGATCTAAAATGTAAGTAACTTATTATTATTTAGGCTACTTGTTTATTGAACTATAGGCTACACCATTCATGCTAAACAATTCACGATTGCAAAGTCGACTTGTGTTATTAACAATATCATAAATCATAAATATCAGCAACTACAGAAAGCTCAGTTTGACCCCAGTATGTTTCTTCTGTGAGTTTTTATTGCTGCTCAATGGTTTTGATTTCTCCACGAATGTCTCTCACAAAGAGACCGGCAGCGCGAGCCTCAACGCGACTAACGTACCAGAGGCAGAGAGACACTCATCAATCACTGTTTACATTGAATATAATAAAAACAACAAAAAAAATCTGATTCATTCTCGTGCTTCTGGTTATTTTAATATTTTATTTGTCCCAGACAAAGAATGTCAAGCCCGTGGCTTACAGACAGTATTCTCCTGACCAATGGTTTGTCTGTGTGTGTATTCAGAAGCAGAGAGCAACGGCCTTTCAATATAATAATAAATACGTTAATGCGCGATAAAATTATTGTCGGCGTTAATTAATTAATGCATTAACGTGATAATAACGCGTTAACTTGCCCAGCCCTAATTTAAAGGTTTAAAGATATTCATGAAAGGCACATTAAAATATCACAACTTGCTCATGACTCAACAAATTGTCTTAAGGATGATACTTAGCTTTGAATATTATTAATAGCTTCTCTGTGTTGAATATAAATCTGTCTAAATGTGCTATCTACAGATAGCAATCTCTCTGCTATCTTCGTCCGACCCCAGAACAGTTTTCCACTTTGCCACAGTCCATTTTAAACGAGCCTTGGCCCAGAGGAAACGCCTGCGCTTCTGGATCATGTTTAGATATGGCTTCTTCTTTGACCTGTAGAGTTTTAGCCGGCGACGGCGAATGGCGCGGTGGATTGTGTTCACCAATGTTTTCTGGAAGTATTCCTGAGCCCATGTTGTGATGTCCATTACAGTATCATTCCCGTATGTGATGCAGTGCCGTCTAAGGGCTGAAGATCACGGGCATCCAGTTTGGTTTTGACCCTTGACCCTTACACACAGAGATTGCTCCAGATTCTCTGAATCTTTGGATGATATTATGCTCTGTAGATGATGATAACTTCAAACTCCTGTCAGTGTTTCTCTGAGAAACTCCTTTCTGATATTGCTGGAGATGATGGAGAGGATGGAGATTCTGGAGATGATGTAGGTGCTGGAGATGCTGAAGAGGATGGAGATGCTGGAGATGATGAAGATGATGGAGATGCTGGAGAGGATGAAGATGATGGAGATGATGAAGATGATGATAATGAAGATGCTGGAGATGCTGGAGATCCTGGAGGTGATGGAGATGCTAAGGAGGATGGAGATGCTGGAGATGATGAAGATGATGGAGATGCTGGAAATGATGGAGATGATGAAGATGATGGAGATGATGGAGATGCTGGAGAGGATGAGATGCTGGAGATAATGGAGATGCTGAAGATGCTGGAGATGATGAAGATGCTGGAGATGCTGATGCTGATGAAGATGCTGGACATGCTGGAGATAATGGAGATGCTGAAGATGCTGGAGATGCTGAAGATGCTGGAGATTATGGAGATGATGAAGACGAAGGAGATGATGGAGATGCTGGAGAGGATGGAGATGATGGAGAAAATGAAGATGAAGGAGATGATGAAGATAATGGAGATGCTGGAGATGATGGAGATAATGGAGATGCTGGAGATGATGAAGATGCTGATGATGATGAAGATGCTGGAGATGATGGAGAGGATGGAGATGATAAAGATGCTGGACATGCTGGACATGCTGGAGATGCTGGAGATAATGGAGATGCTGGAGATGATGAAGATGCTGGAGATGATGAAGATGCTGGACATGCTGGAGATGATGGAGAGGATGGAGATTCTGGAGATGATGAAGATGCTGGAGAGGATGGAGATGCTGGAGATGATGTAGGTGCTGGAGATGCTGTAGATGATGGAGATGCTGGAGATGATGAAGATGATGGAGATGATGTAGGTGCTGGAGATGCTGGAGATGATGGAGATGCTGGTGATGCTGGAGATGATGGAGACGATGAAGAGATTGGAGATGCTGGAGATGATGAAGATGCTGGAGATGATGAAGATGGAGATGATGGAGATGCTGGAGATGATGAAGATGGAGATGCTGGAGATGATGGAGATGATGAAGATGATGATGATGATGATGATGATGATGCTGGACATGCTGGAGATGATGGAGAGGATGGAGATGATGAAGATGCTGGACATGCTGGAGATGCTGGAGATAATGGAGATGCAAAAGATGCTGGAGATGATGAAGATGCTGGAGATGATGAAGATGCTGGACATGCTGGAGATGATGGAGAGGATGGAGATTCTGGAGATGATGAAGATGCTGGAGAGGATGGAGATGCTGGAGATGATGGAGATGCTGGAGATGATGTAGGTGCTGGAGATGCTGTAGATGATGGAGATGCTGGAGATGATGTAGGTGCTGGAGATGCTGGAGATGATGAAGATGATGGAGATGCTGGAGATGATGGAGAGCTGGAGATGATGTAGATGCTGGAGATGATGGAGATGCTGGAGATGATGGAGAGGATGTAGATGTTGGAGATGATGGAGATGATGAAGATGCTAATGATGCTGGAGATGATGGAGACGATGAAGATGCTGGAGATGCTGGAGATGATGAAGATGGAGATGCTGGAGATGATGAAGATGGAGATGCTGATGATGATGAAGATGCTGGACATGCTGGAGATGATGGAGAGGATGGAGATGATGAAGATGCTGGACATGCTTGAGATGCTGGAGATAATGGAGATGCTGGAGATGCTAAAGATGCTGGAGATGCTGAAGATGCTGGAGATGATGAAGATGCTGGACATGCTGGAGATGATGGAGAGGATGGAGATTCTGGAGATGATGAAGATGCTGGAGATGCTGGAGATGATGTAGGTGCTGGAGATGCTGTAGATGATGGAGATGATGGAGATGATGTAGGTGCTGGAGATGCTGGAGATAATGAAGATGCTGGAGATGCTTAAGATGCTGGAGATGATGAAGATGCTGGACATGCTGGAGATGATGGAGAGGATGGAGATTCTGGAGATGATGAAGATGCTGGAGAGGATGGAGATGCTGGAGATGCTGGAGATGATGTAGGTGCTGGAGATGCTGTAGATGATGGAGATGATGAAGATGATGGAGATGATGTAGGTGCTGGAGATGATGAAGATGATGGAGATGCTGGAGATGATGGAGAGCTGGAGAAGATGGAGATGATGTGGGTGCTGGAGATGCTGGAGATGATGGAGATGCTGGAGATGATGTAAAGGATGTAGATGCTGGAGATGATGGAGACGATGGTGATGCTGGAGATGATGGAGACGATGAAGATGCTGGAGATGATGAAGATGGAGATGATGAAGATGGAGATGATGGAGATGCTGGAAACAATGAAGATGGAGATGCTGGAGATGATGAAGATGCTGGAGATGCTGGAGCTGATGAAGGTGATGGAGATAATGAAGGTGATGGAGATGCTGGAGATGATGAAGATGCTGGAGATGATGGAGATGATAATGCTGGAGATGATAATGCTGGAGATGATGGAGATGATAATGCTGGAGATGCTGGAGATGCTGGAGATGATGAAGATGATGGAGATGATGGAGATGCTAGAGATGATAGAGATGCTGGAGATGCTGAAGATGATGGAGATTATAGAGACAATGGAGAAGCTGGAGATGATGGAGATGCTGGAGATGATGAAGATGATGGAGATTATAGAGACAATGGAGAAGCTGGAGATGATGGAGATGCTGGAGATGATGAAGATGATGGAGACGATGAATATGTTGGAGATGATGAAGATGCTGGAGATGCTAGAGATGATGGAGATGCTGGAGATGATGAAGATGATGGAGATGCTGGAGATGTTGGAGATGATGGAGATGCTGGAGATCATGAAGAGGATGAAAATGCTGGAAATGATAAAGATGCTGGAGATCCTGGAGATGATGGAGATGATGTAGGTGCTGGAGATGCTTGAGATAATGAAGATGGAGATGCTGGAGATGATGAAGATGGATATGCTGGAGATGATGGAGATGATGAAGATGCTGGAGATGATGGAGATGATGAAGATGCTAGAGATGATGAAGATGGAGATGCTGGAGATGATGGAGATGCTGGAGATGATGGAGATGCTGGAGATGATGAAGATGGAGATGCTGGAGATGATGAAGATGCTGGAGATGCTGGAGCTGATGAAGATGCTGGAGATGATGGAGCTGATGAAGATGATGGAGATTCTGGAGATGATGGAGATGCTGGAGATGATGGAGCTGATGAAGATGATGGAGATGATGAAGATGATGGAGATGCTGGAGATGATGGGGATGCTGGAGCTGATGAAGATGCTGGAGATGATGGAGATGCTGGAGATGGTGGAGCTGATAAAGATGATGGAGATGCTGGAGATGATGGAGATGCTGGAGATAATGGAGATGCTGGAGCTGATGAAAATGATGGAGATGCTGGAGATGATAAAGATGCTGGAGATGATGGAGATGCTGGAGAGGATGGAGATGATGAAGATGATGGAGATGCTGGAGATAATGAAGATGCTGGAAATGATGGAGATGATGAAGATGCTGGAGCTGATGAAGATGATGATGATGGTGTTGAGTGACGTTCAGAGTCTTGCTGTAGGTTTACAGTCAGTGTTTTCTGTGGTGTGCTCACAGATTAAACTCTGTTTCCTGTCACAGAGGAGCTCCAGCCGGAGAGACGGGGCGCTTGTGGTCTGGAGGAAAGAGCGAACAGAGGAACATTCAGAGGGAAGGACAGAGGGAAAATCCAGAGGAAATTAAAACCACCATTTAAACCCTGAATGCATGTTAAACAAACAAGTGCGCATAAATCCAGTCCGACAGCGTACGGCTCCTCCACAATAGCCCTTCTGTCTCTGGAAGAGTGTGTGTGTGTGTGTGTGTGTGTGTGTGTGTGTGTGTGTGTGTGTGTGTGTGTGTGTGTGTGTGTGTGTGTGTGTGTGTGTGTGTGTGTGTGCGTGTGTAAGTGAGTGAGTCTAGTGGGCCGCTTTGTTTAGTGTTCCAACATGTGTATATCAGGATCTGTTGACATATGATCAGTGATCTCCAGCAGTGCTTAAATAAACGCGTGTGGGAGACCGGGGCATGTTGTCACAACACACACAATACAAAAAAAATGATGCTCTTCCTCAGTGTTTCTGTCTGGTGCACAAATCTCTAAACATTCTTACTAACCCGATTTCAAAAGAGTTGGGACACTGTACAAATTGTGAATAAAAACAGAATGCAATATCAATTTTATTAAAATAAGACAGAGCCGTTACCAATCAAATGAAATCATTAATAACACAATTTGTGAAAACAGCTCTCCTGGGGCCTGTACCATGATGGTAGTTTAACAAACTCAGGGTTACAGGATTAGTTTTGAGTTGACAAAACCGAACCATTGTATTCAGGCTTTGTTGGTCCCATGATGCTGATCATCAGCTTTCTCTGTCAACTCAGGGTTTGATCCGGAGTTCAGGAGTTTAGCTGTGACATCAGCAGTGAACAGCCAATCACACGCTCTGAGACTCACTTCTCGCTAGACAAGCAGCGAGATTAATTTCTCTCTTCTGCAGAATATTACATGACTGAAAAATATTAAGAATTATTTAAAAAAAATACACAGCAAGAAGAAAAGCTGTCTATGAAAGAGGACAACTTAAAGAAAAAATATAGTATACGTCAATGCAAGTAAAAGTTATGAAGTTAGTTTAGTTGATATAGAGAACATTGAACATTTAAGCTCAGTAAGCTTCTTTATTAATAGTTTTATTTATTGATTTTAAAGCTTATTTGTATGACTTTATGTAGGCTATTTATATTAATTATAACAAAGTGCCTATTAATGATTGATTAACTAAAATAATAAATGTGTAATTGATTAAGGGTATAATAATTACAAAAATTATATCTAAATCATTCAAAATTATTATTTTTATAAATAAGCATTGTTAAAAGCCAGACGCCTTAGTCTTTAAAAACCGCTGCTCTTGTGATATTGGTTAATTACAAACCCGATTCCAATAAAGTTGGGACACTGCACAAATTGTGAATAAAACAGAATGCAATTATGTGGAAGTTTCAAATTTCAATATTTTATTCAAATATGGCGTCCCAGTTTTCCAAAAAGAAATGAAAGCTTTAACGTAAGTTCTGCCAGGAAGATTCAATGTTATGCCACGCATCACTTCAAGAACTAACCAATCACGTCATATTCCACAGAGTATAAAAGATGGTCACTTACACGTCTGAGTTCGTGGATTCTGACGCTAACAGTTACCTCCATCCTCCCCACCACCACCAGGATGGTCCCTGTCTATACCTCCCGGGGGTCGACTGCGCCCCTGCCTTCATCTTCAGGCAGGAAATGCAGAGTCCGTTACCCTGGAAATGGAAGCTAAGAACGGTTCCTACGCCAACGAACTCTAATTATCATACTTGCTGGACTATCAATACATTTGTTAATTTTTGAAATTCATCTGACTTCCGAATCTTTCTGGTAGAACTTCACATTTTGATTCGTCCGACCCCAGAACAGTTTTCCACTTTGCCACAGTCCATTTTAAACGAGCCTTGGCCCAGAGGAAACGCCTGCGCTTCTGGATCATGTTTAGATATGGCTTCTTCTTTGACCTGTAGAGTTTTAGCCGGCGACGGCGAATGGCGCGGTGGATTGTGTTCTCCAATGTTTTCTGGAAGTATTCCTGAGCCCATGTTGTGATGTCCATTACAGTATCATTCCTGTGTGTGATGCAGTGCCGTCTAAGGGCTGAAGATCACAGGCATCCAGTTTGGTTTTGACCCTTGACCCTTACGCACAGAGATTGCTCCAGATTCTCTGAATCTTTGGATGATATTATGGACTGTAGATGACGATAACTTCAAACTCTTGTCAGTGTTTCTCTGAGAAACTCCTTTCTGATATCGCTCCACTATTGTCCGCTGCAGCATTGGGGGAATTGGTGATCCTCTGCCCATCTTGTCTTCTGAGAGACACTGCCACTCTGAGAGGCTCTTTTATACCCAATCATGTTGCCAGTTGACCTAATAAGATGCAAATTGGTCCTCCAGCTGTTCCTTATATGCACATTTAACTTTTCCGGCCTCTTATTGGTGCCTGTGTCAACTTTTTTGGAATGTGTAGCTCTCATGAAATCCAAATTGAGCCGATATTTGGCATGACATTTCAAAATGTCTCACTTTCAACATTTGATATGTTATCTATATTCTATTGTGAATTGAATATAAGTTTATGAGATCTCTAAATGAATGTATTCCTTTTTTATTCACAATTTGTACAGCGTCCCAACGTTTTTGGAATCGGATTGTAAAAATTGACACATTGTAACAATTTTTTTTTTAACAAAATTAAGTGACCTTATGTGTAAATCAAGAACAAATATCTGCCCTTGGGAGTGAGAATGGGTTGGAGTCCAATAAGAGATATTTGTTCTTGTTTTACACACAAGATCACTTAATTTTGCTACATTTTTCAATAATATCTTCAGGAATTTTGCTTAATAAGATGTTACAAATACTTTTATCCAGATTTTAATAATATACTTCTTGCAATTTTTGTGTGACATGCACCAATATTTTGCCTATATTTAGATTCTGCCTAATTTAATGTTTTAGTTAAAATTATGATAACATTTACACTTAAATAGTTTTACTAAACAGCAATATTCATATTTTATCCTTTATTTAAATGCGTACAGTCTAT